>NW_025919511.1:0-42009 GCF_907164915.1 Impatiens glandulifera | reverse complement strand
CTTGTCTCAGATTGCTGATAGTTTTCTATATCTGAAATGCTTGTGGTCCATTATTTTCTTAATATTTTTCTTTGATATCAACCCATAAATCAATAACAGTTGTTGTAGATGAGTAATTACTTTTAATTTCATCTGTTACAATATTCAAGATCCAAGATCTTACCAGACAATCAATTTTTCTCCATCTTGCTAAAGTTTTAAGATCTGTTGGCATTGCACACGAGCCATCAATAAATCCAAGTTTGGATTTCGCTTCCAAAGCAAGACAAATCCCACTACTCCATCCGATATAATTTGTGCCATTAAAAATAGTTGTACAAATTATTGTACCTAGGTTGTTCGAGTTATGAATAACCATAGGATCGTCATCGTAATCGTACATTTTATTTCCAATCATTTCGCCTTCTAAACTCGTGGATTCGTCTTTTCTTGAAGTCGTCGAATTTGTCAAGTATTTTTCTGTATTTCCCAAATCACTTTCTTTGTTTGGTGGAGTTGTCTCTTCTTTATCATTGGATTCTTCGAAACTTGATGAACTAAGCCATTTAGTTTTTAATACATCTAATTAATTCTACATTCTTACACTTCTTAGACTAAAGAAAAGAAATTAGTGAAAAAATGCCAACACAGATAGAATTGGAGAAAATCTATAGGTATTTATGCCAAACCGACAAATTTACCTATTTTTGTCGTCGTTTCCTTTAAATACATAGAAAATTTTCTAAGTGTTGGGAAGTGGTCAATACCGAAAGAATAGTCCAAATCTTTCTGCAATACCCTTAAATACCGAAAGAATTGGCCCATTTTGTCGACTTTGACCTTAATTATTCAGAAATATTCTAAGTGTTGGGAAGTAGTCAATGCTCAAAGAATTAAGTAATTTTTTAGGCAACGAGGTGAAATACCGAAAGAATTAATTCAAATCTATTGACATTATTTTTTTTTAAATTTATGTAATTAATTATTAATAAATAAATAACACTCATTTATTTTATTATTTTGTTTTTGATTCAATTATATAGTATTGATAGCATTAATTATTTATAAATATTGATATAATTATAAAATTTAAATTATAAGAAATTATATATAAAAATATAAATTATACAATAATAATATTTATTTAAAATACATTTATATAATCATTATATATTATTTTATTATTATTTTAAAAATAATTAATAATACACACTAGGTCTAAACAAATTATTAATTTTAATATAATTAATAATACAAACTACCTATTAGATAAATATTAAAATTATAATTAAAAATATTTTATACAAATAAGTGTAAAATATTCTTTTACACTTCTTATTACTTTTTTATACTATCAAAAACAACTTATATATATCTTCTAATACATCTTTACAATTTATACCTATTATAACTTATAATTACATAATTAGTATTTGTTAGGTTGACATAAAATAACTAATATATTACACAGTTATAATTACATAATTAGTATTTGTTAGGTTGACATAAAATAACTAATATATTACACAGAATAATGACAAGTATTTATTACATTTAATTTTAACCTTTAGAAAAAAAAATTAGTTTAGATAAATTTATAAAATTAAGAAATATAAATTTTTTATAAATTGATAATTTAGAAACTAATATTTATTAACAAAATAGTTAAAAGAAGTGTTTATTAAAATATTCATAAAATTCAAAAATTAATAATAATCTCAATCAAAATATCCTGGAAGATCATGACTTATAATTACTTTATAACGGGATAGGCAAACCAATTACACCGTGTAACCCGAAATAGAGGGTTCACATTTTTTAAATTTTTTAAAAAAATAATTAATGCATTACTAACCAAATAAAAACTTGACCTAAAATCTTTACAGTATAGAATAAGTACAATATATTGTGAAAAATCTTAAATATAATATTTATGTCAAATGTATATTAGTAGTTTTAAAAAAAGAAAATTTTCCTTATTTTTTTAGTTATGTTTATTCTTTGGAGTCTTATTAATAAAAGTATTTTAACGGATGACAAATTTAGATCGTAAGCCAATGTCGAATGTGCAACAAAGCGTATGAGATGACTTCACAAATCCTCTTGTATTACCTAGTATTGTTAATACGAGGAAATTTGATCAAATGATCTCAAAAGAGGGGTCATCTCAAAAATAACCCACCTAAATTACATTTTGTAAAAATAATTTTTTTGTAAATTTTTTGACCATTTTATCCTTACTATTTTTTTTATTTCCTTTCCTTTTCTCTTTTCCCCTCATTTTCTCATTTTGTCTTTCTCTCTTCTCCTTCGGGCGACCTTCCTTGCTTCCCTCCCCTCGCTTCCCCGGTTTCCTCCCCTCGCTTCCCTCCCTTCGCTACTCCCGACGATCGCCAAGCAGCTCCCGCAGGACGCTTCCCCGCGAGCCTCAACTCCAGCAGCTCGTCGGACCAGAGACCACGCATGCAAGGCGACTGTCACTTTGGCCGCCGCTTCATGTTTGTCTTGATCTCGACGAATTGGTAGAACTATGGTAAGTCTTCTTGATTTGAGGTCCTCGATGGTTTGTGTTCGGCGTAAGATGATGTTTGCATTCGGCGCAAGATGATGTTTGCAAACCTCATCTTGTGCCGAACGCAAATATCATCTTGCGCCGAACGCAAACATCATCTTGCGCCGAACGCAAACCGCATTTGCGGCGAACGCACAAGATGTGTTTGTTAATTGGATTGATTAGTCAGCGATTCAGGATTCTCAATCGTGGGTTTGATTCTTTGCTGGTTGGTTTTCTTTCTTGTTACTATTCAAATTTGTTCCTATTGCAATCATCTGCCTTAGTTGTGAGAGAGATAGGGGAGGAAAATTAAAAATAAAAATACTAGAGATCTCCCGCACTAGATCAACTAACGAGCTTGACTATCACTATTTGTCAAGCTTCTGACCACAGACGGAAAGCTAGACATCGTTACCCAAAATGGTGCCATTTCGTTCAACGTCTTCAGCTGGAATCTACAATTTGCCGGGATCGCGATTCGTAGGTGCTGATTCTTTAGGAAATTCAAACGCACGCTACGGGCATCCTTATCCAATGAAATTTCTGCCACGTGCTCCTCTCATCGACGCCCACACTTCCTTCTTATCCATTAACCTAATCCCGCGTTGGATAAGAGTGCCACGACGAAGAAATAAGTTCGTTAGAAAGACGAAACCAAATCAAATTGTATTTCTACAGCCAATCCGCTACACTATAAATAGCCCATGCTTTGTAAGCTTAATCAATCATCAACATCAAACAATTGAAGCCCATAACACCCTAAATCTGAAGATCAACAAACTCCGACGAACTGGTTTTTGTCAAAATTCATTCAAATAATTCAAGCTTCGATCCAGGTTTTGAAATAACTTCCAACATCCTCTAGGAGTGTTCTGTAAGTGTTGGTATGCTTCAAGATCGATATATTTCGATTTGTAATTGAATTTTTATTTTATTTTTCAAATTTTAAAGTTTGAATGTATTTGATCTTTAATAGCACTTGTTCATGTGATTTCTTTGTATAGAATCATTCCTTAGATCATATGTGAACTTTTGGTTGAAGAAGATATTTTCAATTCAACCAAAATTAAGAATTTCAAAAATTAAATTTTGTAAACATGAATTTGAAATATTTTGTGTTCTTGATTTTAGTATGGATTTGTTGATCCAATTAATTGCTATACATGTTTGTTGATATGTTATGATGAATTCCAAGCAGTTGTTTCAACGTTTTAATCATGTTTGATCAAATTGTGTTTTGAAAATTTTGGATTTTAATTCAATCTTTAAAAATTGTTTTAATGTTTGAATGATGCTCTTGTTTTTATTGTGTTCAACTATATTCGTCATTTCCAAGCTAATGGAACAAAAATCAGACCTTGAAATGGTCCAATTTAAAATATTTAAAAAATTGACCTAGAAATAATTATTTAAATTGGTTTTTGTAGAGATCCAATAATTGTGATTTATATTAGAACTTTTGTTTTTTATAATCATATGAACTAACTGTAGCTTACAGATCATGATTCCACAATCTTGATCAAAAGTTATAGACTTTTGAAATTTCGGATCAATTCAAGAACAACTCGGTCATGTAGGACTGGTGTTTTTGAGCAAAGACCGAGAGCTAGGAACGAGCACCTTCGTTCCTAACCTAGACCAACGACTAGTAGAATTTTACTTAAGACTGAGACCAATGACCGATGTTCTTGAGTCAGGATCGAGAACTAAGACCAAATTTTCTAAAACTTAAGACCAAGTTTTCTAAAATCCTAAGACTGACGTTTCTAGCCTAGGACCAATGTTTCTAGTCTAGGATCGGTAATCCTAAAACCTAAGAACGGTCACCTAAGACATAGAACCGAGCCTCCCAAGGTCAGGACCAGTTCTCAAGACCAAGGACCCATGACCCCTGGTCCCTTGACCATACACCCCAGGTCATCCTCGACCTGGACCGAGCCCACTCTATTGGACCGAGCCCTTCGAGTCTAGACCGGCTCAAACCGAACCCAGATCCTAGGACCCCGGCCTATTTGGTTCCTCTTTTCAAACCTCAAAATTATTTTTATAATTTTGAGACCCTCAACACGTTTTTGAATAATCCCGATGTATAAAAATAATTTTCAAATATTTCTTGGATGTCGCTAAACCAATATTTTGAATTTAGCTCCGTTTGTGATTTATTTCTAATCCCTAACACTGTATTTTCTGATATTTTTTTTTTGGGAAAACGGTTAAAACCATTTATTTAAAATCCAAAAAGTTGGAAAATCAAAAATCAAAGCTAGACAAACCCTAGCTATTATTAAAGAATGACAATCAAACGACCTTAAAGAACCTGATTAGTAACAATCAAACTTACAAGAAAACTGTATGAGTAACGAGAAATCCTGTGAAAAATGGCGCATCGCATAATGGGGCAAGGCCTTCGTAAACCCTAAACTATATCAAATCATAATTATCTCAATCAGGATTTTTATTTTCCATACTAACATGATATTTCAACAGGTTGTCTTTCTTTTCCCCTTGTCCTTCCTCTTCCCATTCCTCTTATAGTGAAAGAGGGAAGAACTAAAGAGGTTGATTAATACTGTGTATTCTCATTTTGATTTATTTTTTTATATGAACACGTTCGGATTTAAATGATAGAAATAATTATTATTCAGGATTTCTAGACTCTTCAAATTGTTGTTCTCAACTTGAATTTCGAGATCATTGTCTTTATTTCATTTAGTTTCAGCTTTGGAATCCTCAACAAGTTTGGATTCCTCTATATCAACCTTACAATTTTTTTCTTCCTCTAGATTAACTTGAGTATCTTCTTCCATATTTACTTTCTGGCCTTTATGAATTTTCTGATCTTCTTCCAACATGCAAAATCATAATTTGAGTTTGCATGTTGGAATGTATTGCAGAAAGAGCATTTGTATGGCCTCCACTCATAAGTGATTTCCATGACAGTAGGTTTTCTTTTGATGTCTACTACTTTCATATTATTCTGCAGTATACTTCTAGAATACACCTCAATACTAATTCTACTAAATGATAGGTGTTCTCCTCCTACAGTAATTGAGTCCAGGTATAATGGTCTGTCTACCTAATAAACCTGCAAAATGACAAAGGGCTTCATAATTGTACAAATGTTTCAAGTATATTCCAGAGCTTGAACCATATTTGTGTAGTTTCCTTTGGCTTTCTCAATATGTTCAAGTCTTCAGACTATTTTTCCAACTTCATACAGTTGGATCCTACATATGTATTCCAATTTCCAAGAATTTCCTTCAAATTAGATCGTTTCTTAAATTTAAAGAAATATAGATAATGGATATTTGCTGAAATCTTCTCCAACCCTTTTTCTTTCCAATTGCTTCAGTAGTGCATCTTTAGTAATTGGTAAAGATACTATGTTTTTTCCTATGTTCATTCCTACAACAACATTTTCTCAATCCTTTATACAATTTTCCTCTATTTTAGAAGGCAATTTAAATTCAAATAAAGAATTCAATACCTCCACTTTTATTTGTGTATTGACTAAGTAGATTTTTCCTTTATATGCATGATCTTCTACCTTTTTGTATTGTTGTTCTTCCAGACTTTATTAGTTTTTCATGTCGAGTTACTCCTGATAGTATATGACTTAGATTTTGGAGCCTTCATCAGTTCCTTCATTGTGGCAACTGACCATTGAACAATTTTTTCATATTCTTCTTTTTTAGCAGATTCCAGTCTAGAATATAGTGAATGTTGCGTTGAATTGTAATCTGCTGTACTTTTTCTTTATTAATGACAATTTCTCCCATTTTGGCATGCATAAGGAGCTTTGTAATCTGATTCTTGAGTCCAAACAGATTAGTCCTTTCATTAAATCGTATTCCAAACTCATTCATTACCCCCCATTTTTCTGCATTATTTTCTATAGAAAATTTCCAAGCAGCTGTTGGAGTAGATTACTTGTGTTGTTATCTTGCTGGTTTTACTGACTTCTTCAGTAATTCTTTTAATTTCTTTGATGGCCTCTTTCTTAATTCCTTCCAGCACAAACTCTCTAACTTCTTTTAATTTATTACTTTTGTTATTCCCTTTCCACATGATAGAAAAAATAGAGTAAATACAGAAAACTTGAGAGATGATCAAAGATAAACTACAATAAAGAGAAAATTCTAGCCGTGCTTACAAATCCATAGGAAACCTTAGACTAGCGAAACTTAATGGATCACTTACGGTGTAAGACAATATCGTGTCACCATGTGCAGGCTGGCGAGGACAAAATAGAAAGCTCAAGGATTTAACTTCGAAAGAAAAATCAAAGTTGAATTCGACAATGATATCGCCTTAACTCAGGTATAAATAGTCTCTAAGGGTTCCTCTTTTAATCCATCGAACAAATATTAACAATTACAGCCCGACTGAAGATCGACCAAGAACTCTGGCGATCCAAGTTTCGATCTAGGACTTAGGACAACTTCCTACACATCATTGGAGTGTCTCCAGTAAACTTACAGACTCACTGTAATATTGAATTGTAATTCAAAATTGGATTTTTCCCATGCTCGATCGGGTTGATTATTTTAGCGCCCATTTCATTCTTTCTATAGTCAAAATCATTCCTTAGATGATTTCTAAGATTTTGTCGAAAAATATTTCATCAATTCAACCTTAATAAAAAAAACTTTATTTTCATTTCAAAATCTGGAAATTTTAAATTTCATGTTCTTGGTCTTTTAGGCTGGAATTTTAATTCAATTATTTGCCTAACATGTTTCGAAACATGTTAGGATGATTTTCAAATCATAAAATCAACATTCCGATCATGTTTGATCCAACTAAAATTTTAAGAAATAAAGTTTGAATTTTAGTTTTAAAAGTTGTTGCAGAGTTTGAATGATGTTCTTATTTTGATTTTTTTCGACTATAAACATCATTTTAAAGCTCTTAGAACAAGAATTAGGCCTTGAGATGTCCTAATTCAAAAGATCCCAAATTTTGCCATAGAAATTGGGTTGATAAATTGCTCATCTTGAAGACCTATTGACCATGTTTAGGGTTAGGGGTTATAATGCCCATGTTCATATGAGTTGTTTGTAGCTTATAGATCATGTTTTCATGATTTGTATAAAAAATTATCAACCTAAAATTCATATACCAAATAAAGAACTATCAGTCCTCTTCGACCAAGTCTTGTAGGACCGAGAACCGAGAGTCAAGACCGAGAAGCTTCGGTCCTAACCAAGAGGAAGAACCGAGAAATTTGACTTAGGACTAAGACCAATGATCAATATTCATGAATTAGGGTCGAGTCCTAAGACCGGTGTTCTTGATCTAGGTCCGATGAATATGACCGGAGATTTTCACATAGGACCGAGGAACTTAATTGGGACTGAGACTACCAGGTCTTAGGACCGAGAGGACTGAGTTTAAGACCGAGACTCTTGAACACATGACCAATCATCCTAGACTTTAGACCGAGCCTCCCCAGTCCAAGACTGGTGAATCCTAGCCAAGGACCGGGTCTCTCATGCACCCCGATCTAGGACATCTAGTCCCCAACCGAAACTCCTAAGCCTCGACCTAGATCGAGCCCTTTTGGTCCTTGACTAATAAAAACAGACCCAAGCCCTAGGACTCCGGTCCTAAAGCTTATTTGGTTCCACTTTCCATAGTTAACTTTTGTTATCTATCTCTATCCTAAGGCATGTTACTAGGAATTGAATATAGTTGCTTCACTTCTTTCTTTTTTTTGCTTGTATATGAACTTGTAAGCCCAAAGCATTTTTCCACTTTCCTATTTTCTTATCTTAGATGAACTAATTGAATAGCTCATTTTAAAATAATAAATTAATTAAATGAGTTGGCACATCTCACCCAATTATGCATATTTTGAATGTATCATGATAATTATTTTGATTTTATAATTGTTATATTTTAAACTAATTTGTAAGCAACCAAGTAAATAAAATGAATACAAAAATTACAAAAAATATCAGTAAAATAATAATTTAAAATAAATATTTTAATAAACAAAAACATAATAATAAATTAATATATATAAAAATTAATTTTTAATGACAATATTAATTAATATATTTTAAATGCAGATTGAATTATTCGATTATTTAAATAGAACTCGTGTTCAACTCTATAACATCTAAAATTTGTATCATACCAATGTATTTATCTCAGTGGTAAGAGTTGTTTTAAGAGATCTAAATGTCATAAGTTTGATTTAATCTGAAATCGCTTTGAGTTTAAGCAGGGGCTGTGACTGTGGGGTGTCATGTTATTTATTCTCTATTCCTAAAAAAAACGTCTAAAATTTGTCATTCGAAAAACGTTTTAAAAAAATAGACTATCTTTGAAAATAGCTGCTACCCGATTTCTTGATGAGTTTTTAAAAAAAAATTGCGTGTGAAATAACATCTAACACATTCTATTTTAAGCCTCAATTATAAATATTTAATTCTTTACAAAATAGACTTCAGTCACTCTAGATGAGTTATATTGATTAGATTTGAGAAAAGACAAAGTGTATTATTTTATTAATTTGTTGTTAAGAATTTTAATTAATTTTTTTAAAGAAAATTTTATTTCTATATTTATTTCTATATTTTAAATTATTTATTATAAACAAAAATTATATAAAAGATTTTATTTGGGCCTGTTAAAAAAAATGTATGGACTTGAGTTAAATCATCCATCCCAAAACCAGATTTTTTTGGGGGTAGGGGTGGGGGCTTAAGCTGTTTAGATAATTAATTAGTTATACTTATAAAAATTCCAGGGTGAGGCTTTATTGTTTTTCCGTCCAGAGTCTTTACTATAAAAAATTTAGTTATTTTTTGAAATATGATTTTTACACACTATTTGAATTTATTATATTTAGGTTATTTATTTATTTATAAATAGTATTATATTTATTTATTGTAAAGAATTTTAATTAACCTTTTTAAATAGAAAATTTTATTTATATAAAAAAATTAAATGAAATATTTTGTTTGGGGCGGTTAAACTAAATATTTATTAGAATAAGTTTTTATTATTTATTAAACAAAATGAATTTACTGGGCCCAAAGCCCAATCCCATATTGTGTTTTTCAAAGAAGGGAGACCTACAATTTTTTTTTTCTTTTGGATATACAATCAACTCAAAACCAAGTGACGTCTTCACTAAAATTAAATATTCAATTGAGATCGAGGGAAGAGTAAATAAGCCTTAAGTTTATTGATTATCAAAAAAAATATATTATAAAAAAATGAAGCGTCAAAATATGGAAGAATTCTATGGATAAATGAGAGAAGGGACAAAAAAAAAGTGATAAAAAGTGACGATGAATAAGTAAGAAAAATAATAAAAATAAAAGAATACTATGATATAATTCTTAGAATATATTATATTATTGTTATAAACTATAGATGGGAAAATTATGGTTTTTATTTTTGACTTTTGAAATAATATATTATAAAAATATGAGTTTATTCTATGGACTTTGAAGAAAAAAAGAAAATATATTTATTTTAGATTTTTAATATTAAAATAAATAAAAATATGTTATTTATTATTAAACTCGAAAAAATCCGACAAACAATCGAGCAAATATTATATGAGCTCGAGTTCGGTTTAAACATTAAAAGAGTTGATTCGAGTATCCTCGAACTTGGTCAAAGTCGGGCTCAAGTCGAGTTTTGACTGATCAGCTCGCTAGAGGCTCATGAGTAATTTGGCTCAATTGCGGCACTGATCAAGATATCGAACACCTCTGTCGGTTCCGAATGTATCAAATCAATTAAATTTATTTTTAAGAAAATTTGTTTTAATTTATATAATCCAGACTAAATAGAAACAAATGAATTCAGAAATATATGACCATTTTTCTTTCTAATAGTTTTTCAACAAGTCCCCATGTTTCTTCCTTGGTTCAAATTATTTCTGAACCTCTTCTCTTTATTCTCATTTCTTTTTGGCTTTTATTTTGTTCTTAGTAACTGGTTAGTTATTTGAGTTAATCCTTAAACATGATAATTAGTTACACTTAGAATGGAGCATCCATGTTTTGTTCCTCTTGCCAATATATATATTCTAAACTTTTATTATTTTTAAAATTTAAATTTTACACTTTATTTGACTTATCAATTAGATATGGGTAAGAAAAAATTCATATATTGTAAAGGAAAAATATTTTTAATGTTAAACTTTTTTAACATTTAATATACCTAACAATCTTGTTAGAAAAATCAAGACTCAAGATTTCATTATTTGTGACATTTTTACAAATAATAATAGTTGAGAACTCACCACAATAAAGCTATTAATACAACTAGCATGTATCCCGTGCATTTGCATTAGTAATAATATAAAAAATCGTGAAAAAAATATTACGGTAAAATTTTTATGGACGGGTCAACCCACAATCTGACTCAAGTATCCATTTACTCTTACATATATCCAAATTAACCGCAGCTCTCGACCCGGCAACCCGGACACTTTAAAAATTAAGCATCATTATATATATATAGATTAGTTAGTTAAAAAGTTGAATTTATATTGTTAAAATGTCACGCGTTTATCAAATTTTGGGTTGAATTTAAAATATGGAGTGTTATTAGCTTAGTTGGTTAAAAGGTTGTACTTGTTTTGTTAGGTTGCAAGTTCGAATCATATTTATAGCATTTTTAATTTTATTTTTAACCGTTTTAAGTTTATGGGCGGGTCAATCCACATTCTGACCCAAGTATCCTTTTACTCTCACATATATCTAAATTAACCACAGCTCTCGACCCGGCAATCCGGACACTTTAAAAATTAAGCATCATTATATATATATAGATACAAAGTATGATCTACACATTGATCAAGACTCTAGACATTCGGTACATACATTACATACATACGGCCAATAGTGTTTGTCACTTGTGATATATTTGTATATCTTCTGAATTATTAATAATTTATCTACTAAAGTTTTAGAATAAGTTGTATATATTGTGACTCTTAAATATAATATTTATAAATTTTTTAAAAATATACCAAACATATATCAACTTAAAGAAAGAAGAAAAATATAAATAATAAATGGAAGATTTTATTAAATTATAGAAAACTCTCTCTCCTAATGTGGGCCTAGTCTTTGGCCACACACAATAACTCAATAGGAGAATTTCTGAAAGTTGCAAAAAGATTAATGTAATTGGTTGATCCAACTTTAGTTTAGTTATGCATGCATCAAGACATATTAGCTCGATTGCATAGAAATAACAGAATGCATTATGTGTTTTAGAATGGCTAATCTAACCACTAATTTAGTCACTAAACTACATATTTGGCTAGATATTTGATTGATTAGGCCAACTATATATAAAAAACCAAGATAACTACTAATTGATTACATTTATTTATTGCACGTGCAAGTATAATTTAAATATTCTTAATAGATAATCTTTTCTTGGGTCATACTAGAGCTGGGAAATGGATTGAAAAAAATACGAACTAACATGATCCAACACGATATTTGTACGGAACGACACGATATTATATTATCTCACTCGGGTGTTTGATTGACACGATACAAGCACGATAAAACAAGAACACGACACAATTATGAGTTTATACAATCGTAACACGGTTACGAGTCGACACGAACACATCACGAGTATAGACACGACACAAATATATGTATACACACACAAAACGACATAAACACAATTAGTCATGACTTAAGCTACTCACATTAACATTCTCTAACCCTATTACATTTTTATTCAATTAATAAATTATTTAATTTTATAAATATAATAATTATAATTAAAATTAAACATACTAAAATACAATAAAAAATATTAACTTAAATAGTATTAATAATTCTTTTCTTTCGATATTAATTTTATTAATTACTTATTAATTATTTAATTATTTATAATTTCAATTATTGTTAATACATTTAGATAATAATTTTAATTTTAATAATATATATTTATAATTGGATTAATTGCTACCTATCTTTCCCACTTTCTTACTCAAACTACCCACATTTACATTAACATTATCAAATTATCACGTCTCTCTCCAAGTCTTTTAGTAATTCATCACATATTTTGTTTATCATCAAATTATTTTAAAAATCTTAAATCACTCCAAAATTTTACAAGTTAATAAAAAAGTTTAACCTAACAAAACCATTATAAAATAAAAGGATTAAAATAATATTATTAATTAAATAAAAATATAATTTATAAAATTAATATTAATTAAAAAAAAGAAATAGCTAATAGTTGTAGAAATTTTTTTAACCTAAAAAATTTCAAACTACTTTTAATTGTATTAAATAAAAAATTAATAATATATAATTATAATAAATTTTTTCCTAAAAAATATCCACTAAGCAATAATAATTCACTAATTGCAATAATAATTGATTAATATTTGTATATCACTAAATATTTTTAAAAAAAATTCTTAAATTACTCTAAAATTTTAAAAGTTAATAAAACATTTTAAAAAATAAACTTTATTTTATCATAAAAAATCTCCATTACTTTTAATTATTTATAATAATAAATGTCATATACCTAATTAAATAATTGGTATAAATTCTTATATAATATTTAAAAATTATAAAATTTTACATTTATCATATTTAACTAACTTAATATATATTTTAAATAAATTAATAACTTTATAACAACAAATTTAACTATTTTGTTCGAATAATTATTTTATATTTTAAAATATATTTTCAATAATTAACATTTAAATTATTAATTATGAAACTATATGTTAAAATTTATATTTACACATTTTAAATATTAAATAACTTTTTAAATCAATTTAATACATTTAACTTATTAAATTAATTTAAATTTTATAAATTAAAATAAATTAATAAATTAATAATCATATTTTATCATTTTTACTAACAATATAATTTAATATATATAAATTAATAAATAATTAAATGAGTGTGTCAAGACACATTGTATTAACACGATGACAAAATATAGTCGGAATAACACGAAACACGAATTTAAACACGAGTTAGCACGATACGAATAAACTCGTAGACAAGAATAACACTATACGAAAGAGTCCGTGAATCATAATATTTTGAGTGGGTCAAGACACGATACGGCACAGATAAGATTGAAACACGACACGATTAAGAGTCTAACACGACTTACCCGAGTCGAATACGAACGTTTATACATGATGCCCAGCTCTAGATCATACTGTCATTTTATTTTCTATATTTACTTCGCGACCTAATTAGCTAATGATTTATTAAATTTATTTAATGTTACAAGACCCCCACAAGTAGAGTGATATAGCTACCAGCTTTAGCTTTACATGTGATATGACCAATGGTTTGTTATCCAAAACTATTTATTTAAATAATAGGTTGCATATTTTTGGCATAGCCTATACAGATGTAAATAATTAGGTTGGAGTGTATTGTGATGGTGATAACTCAAAGAAATAGAGAGACTAAAACTTGAATAATTGATCTAACTCAGCAGATAGAGTTTATTTAGGGCGATCTTAGCCCCCAGCGTCCCAAATTGATCCAACACCACCCACCTAGAAAACAATCCAAACCCATTAACATAACATATTATGTTATATAATTTGTTATGTTATTGATGTGCATTTTTTAAATTAAAATAAGTTGTAGCTCGGTATTATCTAGAATTGGGCATCGTGCATAAACGTTCGTATTCGACTCGGGTAAGTCGTTTTAGACTCTTAATCGTGTCGTGTTGTGTCGTGTGTCAATCTTATCCGTGCCGTATCGTGTCTTGACGCACTCAAAATATTATGATTCACGGACTCTTTCGTGTCGTGTTATTCGTGTCTACGAGTTTATTCGTGTCGTGCTAATTCGTGTTTAAATTCGTGTTTCGTGTTATTCCGACTATATTTTGTTATCGTGTCAACACAATGTGTCTTGACACACTCATTTAATTATTTAATTATTTATATATATTAAATTATATTGTTAGTAAAAATGATAAAATATGATTATTAATTTATTTTAATTTGTAAAATTTAAATTAATTTAATATGTTAAATGTATTAAATTGATTTAAAAATTTATTTAATATGTAAAATATGTAAATATAAATTTTAACATATAGTTTCATAAATAATAATTTAAATATTAATTATTTAAAATATGTTTTAAAATATAAAATAATTATTCGAACAAAATTAGTTAAATTTGTTGTTATAAAGTTATTAATTTATTTAATATATATATTAAGTTAGTTAAATATGATAAATGTGAAATTTTATAATTTTTAAATATTATATAAGAATTTATACCTAATTATTTAATTAGGTATATGATATTTATTATTATAAATAATTAAAAGTAGTGGAGATTTTTTATGATAAAATAAAGTTTATTTTTTAAAATGTTTTATTAACTTTTAAAATTTTAGAGTGATTTAAGATTTTTTTAAAAATATTTAGTGATATAAAAATATTAATCAATTATTATTGATTAATATTAATTCTTTAGGAAAAAATTTATTATAATTATATATTATTAATTTTTTATTTAATATAATTAAAATTAGTTTGAAATTTTTTAGGTTAAAAAACAATTTGCTATTTTATTTTTTTTAATTAATATTAATTTTATAAATTATATTTTTATTTAATTGATAATATTATTTTAATCTTTTTATTTTATAACTGTTTTGTTAGGTAAAGTTTTTTTTATTAATCTATAAAATTTTGGAGTGATTTAAGATTTTTAAAATAATTTGATGATAAACAATTAAATATGTGATCAATTACTAGAAAGACTTCGAGAAAGACGCGATAATTTGATAATGTTAATATAAATGTGGGTAGTATGAGTAAGAAAATGGGAAAGAAAGTGGGAAAGGTGGGTAGCAATTAATCCAATTATAAATATATATTATTAAAATTAAAATTATTATCATATATTTATTATTTAATGTATTAACAATAATTAAAATTATAAATAATTAAATAATTAATAAGTAATTAATAAAATTAATATCGAAAAGAATTATTAATAGACTCACATTTCTATTCATACAATTTATTTATTTTATTTATATTTTATTTTAATTAATATTATTTAAGTTAATATTTTTTATTGTATTTTAGTATGTTTAATTTTAATTATAATTATTATATTTATAAAATTAAATAATTTATTAATTGAATAAAAATGTAATAAGTTTAGAGAATGTTAATGTGAGTAGCTTAAGTCATGTGATTAATTTTGTTTATGTTGTTTCGTGTGTATACCCGTGCTCGTGTCGTGCTTATATTTGTGTCGTGTCTATACTCGTGATGTGTTCGTGTCGACTCGTAACCGTGTTACGATCGTATAAACTCTTAATCGTGTTGTGTTTTGTTGTCTCGTGCTTGTATCGTGTCAACCCAACACCCGAGTAAGATAATATTGTATCGTGTTGTTCCGTACAAATATCGTCGGTTCGTATTTTTCCAATCCATTGCTTCATCTTTTAAAAATTAAGCTATAAATATAGAGTTATTATATAAATAAAGATTCTATGGGGACCACCACCCACCACACATAAATTTAATTAAGACCTTAAAATATTAGAAGAGTGTTTAGATGACCCCTCAAACGCAACCCCTATAAAAGGGACATGAATGTTAAAACTTACCAACTCTAAATATACAACAAGCCTTAAAACCGAGAAAGCCACATTCTTACTTTTAGAACTCAGCCAGCCAGCCAGCCACGATGGGTTTAAAAGTAAAAGGTTCCTCAATCCTTATATTCTCCGTCCTAGTGATCATGATCACCATAACCCCGGAGATGATCCAGGGACGGACTCTTCTACTGGACCCTATCTCTCTTTGCATGGGACTTGTATGCAAAAGGCTTTGTAGGAGGGTAGTAGGAGACAAGCTGTACTTGTCCTCTCAGTGCGTGATAGCGTGCAGGTGCATCGCCAAGGACAAGTAATCGAAGGAGGGAGAGAGGGTCGGCCGGGGAGGGATGTGATCTAGCTAGAGCTAGGCAATGGATTAAAAAAATACGAACCGACAAGATTCAACACGATATTTGTACGGAACGACACGATACGATATTATCTCACTCGGGTGTTAGATTGACACTATACAGGCACGATAAAACACGAACACGACACAATTATGAGTTTATACAATCGTAACACAGTTACGAGTCGACACAGACACATTACGAGTATAGACAGGACACAAATATAAGCACGACACGAGCACGGGTATACACACACAAAACGACATAAACACAATTAGTCACATGACTTAAGCTACTCACATTAACATTCTCTAACCCTATTACATTTTTATTCAATTAATAAATTATTTAATTTTATAAATATAATAATTATAATTAAAATTAAACATACTAAAATACAAAAAAAATTAAATTAAATAATATTAATTAAAATAAAATATAAATAAAATAGATAAATTATATGAATAGAAATGTGAGTCTATTAATAATTCTTTTCGATATTAATTTTATTAATTACTTATTAATTATTTAATTATTTAATTATTTATAATTTCAATTATTGTTAATACATTAAATAATAAATATATGATAATAATTTTAATTTTAATTTTAATAATATATATATTTATAATTGGATTAATTGCTACTCATCTTTTCCACTTTCTTTCCCATTTTCTTACTTAAACTACCCACATTTACATTAACATTATTAAATTATCACGTCTCTCTCCAAGTCTTTTAGTAATTGATCACATATTTAATTGTTTATCATCAAATTATTTTAAAAATCTTAAATCACTCCAAAATTTTATAAGTTAATAAAAAAATTTTACCTAACAAAACAATTATAAAATAAAAATATTAAAATAATATTATTAATTAAATAAAAATATAATTTAAAAAATTAATATTAATTAAAAAAAATAAAATAGTTAATAGTTATAGAAATTTTTTTAACCTAAAAAATTTCAAGCTACTTTTAATTATATTAAATAAAAAATTAATAATATATAATTATAATAAATTTTTTCCTAAAAAATATCCAATAATTACAATAATAATGGATTAATATTTGTATATCACTAAATATTTTTAAAAAAAATCTTCAATTACTCTAAAATTTTAAAAGTTAATAAAACATTTTAAAAAATAAATTTTATTTTATCATAAAAAAACTCCACTACTTTTAATTATTTATAATAATAAATATCATATACCTAATTAAATAATTAGGTATAAATTCTTATATAATATTTAAAAATTATAAAATTTCACATTTATCATATATAACTAACTTAATATATATTTTAAATAAATTAATAACTTTATAACAACAAATTTAACTAATTTTGTTCGAATAATTATTTTATATTTTAAAACATATTTTAAATAATTAACATTTAAATTATTAATTATGAAACTATATGTTAAAATTTATATTTACACATTTTACATGTTAATAACTTTTTAAATCAATTTAATACATTTAACTTATTAAATTAATTTAAATTTTATAAATTAAAATAAATTAATAATCATATTTTATCATTTTTACTAACAATATAATTTAATATATATAAATAAATAATTAATTTAATGAGTGTGTGAAGACACAATGTGTTGACACGATGAAAAAATATAGTCGGATTAACACGAAACACGAATTTAAACACGAGTTAGCACGACACGAATAAACTCGTAGGCATGAATAACACGACACGAAAGAATCCGTGAATCATAATATTTTGAGTGGGTCAAGACACGATACGACACGGATAAGATTGAGACACGACACAACACAACACGACACGATTAAGAGTCTAACACGACTTACCCGAATCGATTACGAACGTTTATGCACGATGCCCAGCTCTAGATTTAGTTAGGGGAGTGAGACCGGCGGTAATTCTGTACCCTTTATTTCTTTTAATTAATAATCTGGAATTTGGAATTTAGAAGCCTAGCCACACATGGAAACTAATTAAGAAAAATGGAGGAGATTATCTGAATCAGTCACCACCTGGAAAATTAACTAAGAAGATTAATGGAGATGTGGAGTCACCACCTGCTAAAAACTAAGAATAATGGATCCATGAGTCATCACATGGAAACAAACTTTGAAGAAGAATGGAAGATCATTCGCCTGAAAATTTATTAACTTAGAATTGAATGGAGGAGGAGTCACCCTGGAAACTTGAAGGAAGAAGAAGAATGGAGATCCCGTGTCAACCTGGAAACTTGAAGGAGAGGAAGAATGAAAGAGTCATCTTTTTTATGGGTGGGTTCGTTTGAGGGTTATAGTAACACTAGTAAAAAAAAGGTATTAGCAAGGGAGAAAACCGTTACTAAAAGCATCAAAGACCGTTACTAAAACATATCTGTAACGACAAATAAAACTGTTACCATTCGTTACAAAAACGTACGTTACTGAAACTTTGCAGGCATCAGTAACGGCTTTCGAAAGCCGTTACACAACAGTAACGGTTCTAGCCGACTTAAAATTACGTGCGGTGGGTGTATGCTGGTCCCCATGAAATCCTTTTTTATTTATATAATAATAATTTTTAAAACATATCGAGCTACAAATTAGTTTAATTTTAAAAAATGCACATCAATAACGTGACATACTAATGGATTTCGATTATTTTCTAGGTAGGTTTCTACGGGAAATTTGACGAAATAACCCTGATAATAGGCTTATTTCCAAATTTAGCATAGGCATGATAAATTTTGCAAAAGTAACATTTTGCCATGGGTAAAAGACAATTCTACCCTTAATTAAAAATTTGGGTTATTTCTGTTTCTTTTACTCTCTCACCTCATTCCTTTTAGTTTCTCCTCGACCGACCCTTGGTTTCCCTTTCTCTCATTTCATTTTCTCCCATTTCAGTTTCTCCCTCGACGATCCAATCGAAGCAATGAAACGAAGGAAGTTGATCGATCAACTCCCCGAGGTAACGCCGAAATGCCTTCATCATTTTGGGTGAGTTAAGCCCATTTTTCTGTCGTTTTCCTTGCATGAATGCTGAAATGAAAGAATGGTTTAAGATTTTAGCGTTTTTGGGGGTGGATGAATGGTTTAAGATTTAATATGCATCTGTTGCAAGCGTCGCAGGCAAATATGCATCTGTCGCCTACGAAAAATGCATTTTTCGCCATTCGGAGTTCACAACCTTCGCTGCTTGTGCGATTCTACTCAGAATCATAGTTACTTTGATCATACACCTTTCTTTCTAACTTATAGATTTAGAATCTTATGAAATTTTCTGAAATTTATCGCGTGAATAATACAACAAATCTAGTTATTAAGGGTTGAAGTTTCAAATCTGTAATGCAGGTTCTTAGTTATTAAGGAAAAATGCATCCAGCACAAATGACTTATATTGAAACAACTTTTTGCTTGGTGATTACACTGTTGGTTTCTTCTAAATTAGTCTTGACACATATATTATGCTGGAGGGAATCAAAGGAACATAATGCTATATTGGTTATCATTCTCATGGCTCCTTTGTATGTTATTGTATCCTGCACTGGTTTGTTACATTTTACATGGAGCAGTTCTTATTTTACTTTTCTTGAATAAATCAAGGAATGCTATGAAGTTTTGGTAAGTATAGTACCAAACATTTTTAAGGGTTTTGTAATTCCAATGGAAGATTATTCTGTATATGTTATTAATGCAGGTGATTGCTAAGTTTATGGCGTTGATGTATAGCTACTTGGAACATATCCTTGAGCAAGAACATAGTTCCAGATGGGGTAAAAGGAAGAGAAATTCACCACTCGTTTCCAATGACTCTCTTTCAGGTGGGTAAAACTTGTTTTTTTGGGTGTAGTTTTTGAGGATTTTGTTTCCTATGTTTCAAATATGTGGTTCTTTTAATACTGATTGCAGCCCCATACAGTTCGGTTGAATCATCAATCGCTAAAACTTCTAAAGTAGTGGACATAACAATTTTTTGTGATTCTGTTGTGTACAAACAAAACAGGGGATTGTGCTTGAGATTCTAGCTGCCATGTGGGTAATAAAATTCCATCATATTTGGATTGAGGTGGAGCAAATTGAAGAGGTGTATCAGAATATGTTGGTGTGTCTGGAGATGTTTTTTTTCGCCATTATTCAGCAGTACGCTTACAATGTCGACCCCTACATGGTTGGTGTTGTATCATCTTCATCGTCAATCAAGGAGAAGAAGAAAGACAAGTAGCTTCATCTCGCTTTATGGAATCCTAAAGTACTCTTCATTAGAAGACAAAACAAATATCAATCATAAATCTAAAAGAAAAAAGATGCATCCAGATTCTTCTACTGTGTTTTACTCATGTCATATTGTTTCAATCATATTTTCCTTTTAAACATCTTTGGCGAGTTTGCTTAATACCTTTTATAATATCCTAGTGTAGGAACAAAAAGTGTCTGTCCTGTTTTACTAAGTAATTTACTATCACAAAGACTCAGCTATTGTCAAGTTAGTTTCCATCATAAATTAAAATCCAGATTTATCTGATTCCAAAGGAGAAGTGAGTCAACACATAATGCAGAAATTGTAGAATGACTGAACTTATGGTGTATTAGATGAATTGTGAACCTTTATGGAGCTAGTTCAAGTGACAAGATTTCTCTAAGCAATGTAGAAGAGGCAAAAGATCCAATATATATATATATATATATATATATATATATGATTTTCAGTGATCAACTAAGATATTATTATCACCAAAGGATAAGAAAGAACAAATTTTAGGTATAAATGCACATAATTCTCACGAGTAAAAACCTTTATCATCCACGAGGATTTATTAGTTGCGAGAAAACAGCACTTGTCTCCACATCTTCCTCCCCATAACTCGCACCCTCCACCATACTTGTGCTGATGTTATCAAACGCCTCCATAGGTGGAGGGTTCAAATGCCTTTTCCATAGGAGAAATTGCATTTTTCGCAGACGACAAATGCAATTTTCGCATGCGACAAATGTAATTTTTGAAGGCGAAATTTATTTTTTTCGCAGAAGAAAAATACATTTGCGCCTGCGAAAATTGCATTTGTCGTCTACGAAAAATGCAATTTCGCCTGCGAAAATGCATTTACGTAGATGGTTTCAAACCATTCACAAAAAAATTTTCCCCTACAACCTAAACATAAATCCTAAAATCATTTCTACTTAGCATGCATGTTAGAGATAAACGACGGAAAAACTCACCTGAAATGATGGGAGTTGCTGCCTGCGTTGATTGACGAGTTGTTGTCTGCGTTGATCGGGGAGTTGCCTCGTCGATCAACTTGTTGGTTGTGGGAGAAGAAGAGAGAAAGAAGAGGAAACAGTGGAAGAGAAGAAGAGAGTATAGAAAAAGAGTAAGAAAATAAATGAAATGGAGAGAGAAAAAGAGAAAGAAAAGAAAATTTATTAAAGGGTATATTGGTCTTTTGTCAGGGTCAAAAGGTTAATTTTGAAAAAATTAGTTTGCCCCTGTTATTTTTGGAAATAAGCCTATTATCAGGGTTATTTCGTCAAATTTATCGTTTCTACCGTGTTGAAGGATATGATCGTCCTAAACTCTAGTGCCTTATATCAAAATGTAATGTTTACAGCTATTAATGAGTAAATATTTTTTTTATTCTCTTTTTTTTTGAAATTTTGACTATTTTAATTTAAGTTGATGATATTATTCATAAATCTTCCCGAAGTTAATTACAATGTATTTTCCAACCCAACAATTAAAAAAACATTCACCACTCTATTTCTTGTATGTGAGTGAAAAAAATGGATATTAACTCTAAGGTCTTGGGTTTGAGTCTATCAGGCGGTAAATTCTGCATCTAGTTAAATGGTTAAGTGTGTTTGCGGACTACATATATACTTAATTTGTTGCCATATTTTTTTTTGTATGTAAATGAATAAAAGTAAAATAAAAATCAAACTAATAAAACTCATTTTATGCTCATTGGTTATGGTGATATCGAGTTTGGTTATCGTTTCTGGGATAATCAAAATCAAGAGATCATTCGTAGAAGAAATGTTATATTCAATGAACAGGTTCTCTACAAAGATTGTGTTGGGAAGACATCAGATGGTGATTCCAAGTTGGAAGAGACTAGTACAGTCGATTTGAGAGATCTTTCAGCTGAATATATACCGACTGTCAAAGAAAAACAATGTGTTGTTGAAGATGAAAATTATTGAGAATGTGGCCCTAGAGGTAAATCAGTAAACACCAGTTATATAGTTGAGAAGATCATCAAAGAATCGAAAACCAGTTGAGAGGTGGTCTCCATCTCTAATCTATATCTTTTTGATAGATAGAGGTGAACCTGAATGCTATGAGGAAGCAATACAATCTGATGAATTAGTTAAGTGGGAGTCTGCAATGAAAGATGAGATGGACTCTTTGACGTTGAATCAGACTTGGGAGCTCACTGAGCTACCAAAGGGAAAGAAAGCACTTCACAACAAATAGATCTTCAGGATTAAAGAAAAACATGATAAAACCATGCGGTACAAGGCAAGGTTGGTGGTGAAAGGATTTCAACAGAAAGAAGGTATTGACTATAATGAGATCTTCTCTAGTAGTTAAATTGATGACAATCAGAACTATTTTAAGTTTTTTTGTGTAAGAAGACCTTCATTTTCAACAAATGGATGTCAAAACTGCTTTTCTTCATGGTAATTTAGATGAAGAGATTTATATGCGATAACTAGAAGGATTTGAAATCAAAGGAAAAGATGAGCTTGTGTGTAAACTTTATAAGAGTTTGTATGGTTTGAAACAGGCTCCAAGGCAATGATACAAGAAGTTCGATAGCTTCATGAAAAGTAACAATTTTCTAAGGTGTGAATCTGATCATTGTTGCTATATTAAGAGGTTTGATAAATCGTACATTATTCTGCTCATCTATGTTGATGACATGTTGATTGCTGGAGCAAGTTTGTATGAGATTAACAAGATCAAGAAAGAGTTGTTTGAAAAGTTTGCAATGAAGGATTTGAGTGCTGCTAAACAAATCATTGGGATGAGAATTTTCAGGGATGAAGAAGTTCTCGAGCTTTCACAAGAAGAATATGTGAAGAAATTTCTTATCAGGTTCAACTTGTATGATGCAAAACCAGTTACTACCCCCTTAGGTAATCACTTCAGACTATCTAAAGATCAGTCGCCTTCAACAGAGGAGGAGAAAAATTACATGGCCACTGTTCCGTATTCCTCTACCATTGGTTGTATTATGTATGCGATGGTTTGCACAAGATCAGACATAGCACATGCAGTGGGAGTTGTTAGTATGTTTATGAGCAACACGGGTAAATAACATTAGGAAGCAGTAAAGTGGATACTATGATACTTAAGAGGAAGTACGAGTCTCGCTTTGTGTTTTCGAAAGTCTAATATGGTTTGAAAGGATGTATTGATGCTGACTATGGTGGTGATGTTGATAGTAGGAAGAGCACAACATGGTACATTTATACTCTGGGAGGTACTACAATCAGTTGGGTTTTAAAATTGAAGAAGATTGTTGCTCTTTCTAGTTGTGAGGTAGAGTATGTTGCTGTAATAGAGGCTGCTAAGGAGATGATGTGGTTACAACCCTTTTTGCGAGAATTGGGTCAAGACTATGAGGGAAGTGTGTTGCGATGCGACAGTCAGAGTGTCATTCATTTGGCAAAGAATCCTGTTTATCATGGCAGGACGAAGCATATACAGGTTCGATATCATTTCATCTGGTCAGCTTTAGAAGATGGGGTATTAGCTCTTGAGAAGATTTATGGGAGTGAGAATGCAGCTAATATGTTGACAAAAGTTGTGACAAATGACAAACTGAATTTGTGTGCAACTTTAGTTGGTCTTTTTCGTTAAGACACTAGATGGAAAACCTTCATCGATCGAGAGATGATGAAGTTAGTCTCCAAGTAGGAGATTGTTGAGTTATGGAGCCTACATTTATAATAAACTCTACAAGTGTTAATTAGAGTTTATTGGGTTTATATTTGGTTTTGGGTTTGGGCCTGACCAAGAATTATTTAGGTTTATTATCTGAATGTTTACCCTATAAATATGTGATTATTAAGGGTTTACAGGTGAGAGATAGAATTCTAGAGAGATAAAGTATGAGACAAAATCTCTGTATTTCTTCTTCTTCTTCATAGTAAAATCTGGTGGTGGCTGAAGTGGATGTATCTCAATTTGAGTGAATCGCTATAAATCTGTGTGTTTTTGTGTTTTTCTTTCTTGTGTTTTTATAGATTGTTTTCAAACAAGTCGGATTTGGGAGATAAATCCTAACAAATATTATTATTTACTGATTTTGGAACACTGAGTTTTCTTATTTTAAGTGCAGAAACTGTGGCAAGTAATTGCGATGCCTCCAGGTCAAGGAGGAGGAGGAGCACCAAGTGATGTATTTCTGGAGTTAAATGACGATGTAACCACCACAGGCGGAAGTACGTTAGAAAGAATTTCAAATATTGGTTGTTATACTTTATTTTGTGCTTCAATTCTTGTTTGTGGATACACTTAATTTTGAATTTTTAAACTAATATTATAATATGAGGCTTTAAATTGTGGTCATTGAAGAATCAATAGATTATACATTTGATTTTAAATTGTAACTTGGGTTATTATTTAATACTTTTGGCTCTATCGTATGGCTTGTCGTTAAACATGTCTCTTGTTTTCTCAATTCAGAACCAATGCAAATTGGCAAATTACATCATCTCTGTTGAAAGGCTGAACCAATACATGCATATACCAAGTGAAGCTCCAGAAGTAATAGAAGAGACCAGACCTCCACTCAATTGGCCGTCTATGGGTAAAGTTGAGATTCAAAGTTTGCAGGTAAAAAGACTATCATATGGAGTTGTTGAGTTATGGAGCCTACACTTATAATAAATTATACATTGTTAATTAGAGTTTATTGAGTTTTCTTTTTTTGGTTTTGGGCTTGGGCCTGACCAAAGTTGTTTAGGTTTATTACCTGAATGTTTACCCTATAAATATGTGATTA
This sequence comes from Impatiens glandulifera, assembly GCF_907164915.1. Classification (NCBI taxonomy): domain Eukaryota; kingdom Viridiplantae; phylum Streptophyta; class Magnoliopsida; order Ericales; family Balsaminaceae; genus Impatiens; species Impatiens glandulifera. Next base: position 16,500 of record NW_025919511.1, on the reverse strand, counting down.
TTAAGGGTTTACATTGGGAGACAGAATTCTAGAGAGATAAAGTGTGAGGCAAAAACTATGTATTCCTTCTTCTTCTTGATAGTAAATATGGTAGTGGTTGAAGTGAATGTAGCTCAATTTGAGTGAACCACTATAAATCTGTGTGTTCTTGTGTTCTTCTTTCTTGTGTTTTTAAAGATTGTTTTCAAGCTGGTAGGATTTGGGAGATACAAATCCTAACAACTGGTATCAGAGCAGCTAGGCTAGATCTGAGCATTGGAAATAATGGCAAGTGAGAATAGTATAGGACATGTGATTGGAAGATTTGATGGGACAGATTATGCCTTCTGGAGAATGCAGATTGAAGATTATCTCTATGGAAAGAAGCTTCATGTTCCTTTAAGTGAGAAACCAGAGAAGATGGATGAAGCTGAATGGAAACTCCTTGATAGACAGGTTTTGGGAGTTGTCCGATTGACGCTAGCTAAGACAGTTGCTCACAATGTAGCAAAGGAGAAGACCACCATGGGTCTGATGAAAGCTCTTTCTGATATGTATGAGAAACCATCTACTAACAACAAGGTACACTTAATGAAAAGACTCTTTTACTTAAGAATGGTTGATGGTACTTCTGTCACTACTCATTTGAATGAATTCAATACAATTGTGAATCAATTGTTATCTGTTGAGATTGATTTTGGGGATGAAGTTAGTGCTCTGATTTTATTAGCATCTCTACCAAATAGTTGGGAACCTATGAGGGCAGCAATTAGTAATTCAGTTGGAAATGCTAAACTGAAATTTGTTGAAGTTAGAGATCGTATTCTTGCTGAAGAGGTTCGTAAAATTGATTCTGGTGAAACATTCAAAGGTTCTGCTATGAATGTGGAAAACAGGGGAAGAGGTAATGATAGAAATTTCAACTGAGGTAAGAGCAGATCTGTGTCAAGGAGCAGGAGGAGTCAGTCCAAGTCTGGACGGACATTTGAGTGATGAAATTGTGGTAAACATGGTCATTTAAAGAGGAACTGCAAAGCACTGAAGAAAAATGGTGATGATAAAAATGATGCAGCCAACGTTGTTACAGAATCTGTCACTGATGCATTACTTCTGTCTGTTGATAGCCCGATAGATTCATGGGTTTTGGACTCAGAAGCGTCTTTCCACACCACTGCTCACAAAGAATTAATGGAGAACTATGTGGCTGGAAACTGTGGGAAAGTTTATCTCGCAGATGGTGAGCCACTAGATATTGTTAGCATTGGTGACATCAAATTGAAGATGGCAAATGGTTCTGTTTGGAAGATTACTAAGGTGAGACACATTCCAGGTTTAATGCGCAATCTGATTTCTGTTACACAACTTGATGAAGAAGGTCACAATTTCAGTTGTGGAAATGGTGCGTGGAAGGTGACTAAAGGAGCAATTGTTGTTGCTCGAGGTCACAAAACTGGAACGTTATACACGACTTCAACTTGTAGAGAATCAGTTGCTGCTGTAGTTGATTAGTCGAAGAACAATGAGCTGTGGCATTGCAGGTTGGGCCATATGAGCGAAAAAGGGATGAAAATTCTTTTGAAGAATGGGTAGATTCCAGAACTGAAGTCTGTTGAACATCAGTTATGTGAAACCTGCATTCTTGGAAAACATAAACGAGTGAGTTTCTTAAAAACTGGGAAGGAGCTCAAGAAAGAAAGACTAGAGTTGGTACACACTGATGTGTGGGGACCTGCACATGTTTCTTCTATTGGCGGATCATACTACTATGTGACTTTTATAGATGATTCAACAAGAAAAGTATGGGTTTACTTTATGAAGCACAAGTCTGAAGTATTTGCTATTTTCAAGAAGTGGAAGGCTTTGGTTGAAAATGAAACAAATCAGAAAGTTAAGTGCTTGAGATCCGACAACGGAGGTGAATATATCAATTCAGATTTCAAAGAGTATTGTGCTGAGAATGGGATCAGTATGGTGAAGACTGTTCCCCGAATGCCTCAAGAGAATGGAGTAGCTGAAAGAATGAATCGAAAATTGAACGAGCGTGCTAGAAGCATGAGATTGCATGCAGGGCTGCCTAAAACCTTCTGGGCAGAAGCTATTAATACTGATGCCTATTTGATAAACAGGGGACCCTATGTTCCTCTTGAATTTAGAATTCCTGAAGAAGTCTGGAGCAATATAAAGGTAAACCTTTCTTATTTGAAAGTGTTTGGTTGTTTATCATATGTTCATATTAATGAATGTGATAGGAGCAAGTTTTATCCAAAGTCTAATAAATGTTTTTTCATTGGTTATGGTGATATCGAGTTTGGTTATCGTTTCTGGGATAATCAAAATCGGAAGATCATTCGTAGCAGAAATGTTATCTTTAATGAACAGGTTCTCTACAAAGATTGTGTTGGGAAGACATCAGATGGTGATTCCAAGTTGTAAGAGACTGGTACAGTCGATTTGAGAGAATTTTCAGCTGAATATATACCGGTTGTCGAAGAAGAACAATGTGTTGTTGAAGATGAAATCGTTGAGAACGTGGCTCTAGAGGTAAATCAGCAAACATCGGTTATACAGTTGAGAAAATCGTCAAGAAATCGAAAACCAGTTGAGAGGTGGTCTCCATCTCTGAACTATATCTTGTTGACAGATAGAGGTGAACCTGAATGCTATGAGGAAGCAATACAATCTGATGAATCAGTTAAGTGGGAGTCTGCGATGAAAGATGAGATGGACTCTTTGATGTTGAATCAGACTTAGGAGTTCACTGAGCTACCAAAGGGAAAGAAAGAACTTCAAAACAAATGGATCTTCATAATTAATGAAGAACATGATGCAAAACCAGTTACTAACCCCTTAGCTAGTCACTTGAGACTATCTAAAGATCAGTCGTCTTCAATAGAGGAGGAGAAAAATTACATGGCAACTGTTCTGTATGCCTCTGCCATTGGTTGTATTTTGTATGCGATGGTTTGCACAAGACCAGATATAACACATGCAGTGGGAGTTGTTAGCAGATTCATGAGCAACCCGAGTAGACAACATTGGGAAACAGTAAAGTGGATACTACGATACTTAAGAGGAAGTACGGGTTTCGCTTTGTGTTTTCGAAAGTCTAATATGGGTTTGGAAGGATATGTTGATGCTGACAATGGTGGTGATGTTGATAGTAGAAAGAGTACAACAGAGTATATTTATACTCTAAGAGGTAATGCAATCAGTTGGGTTTCAAAATTGCAGAAGATTGTTGCTCTTTCTAGTTGTGAGGCAGAGTATGTTGTTGTGACAGAAGCTGCTAAGGAAATGATGTGGTTACAACCCTTTTTTGCGAGAATTGGGTCAAGACTATGAGGGAAGTGTGTTGCGATGCGACAGTCAGAGTTCCATTCATTTGGCAAAGAATCCTGTTTATCATGGCAGGACGAAGCATATACAGGTTCGTTATCATTTCATCCGGTCAGCTTTAGAAGATGGAGTATTAGCTCTTGACAAGATTCTCGGGAGTGAGAATCCAGCTGATATGTTGACAAAAGTTGTGACAAATGAGAAACTGAAGTTGTGTGCAACTTCAGTTGGTCTTCTTCGTTAAGACACCGAATGGAAAGCCACTACCGATCGAGAGATGATGAAGTTAGTCTCCAAGTGGGAGATTGTTGAGTTATGGAGCCTACACTTATAAGAAATTCTACATTGTTAATTAGAGTTTATTGGGTTTTCTATTTTTGATTTTGGGCTTGGGCCTGAAACTTTGTGCATGAGTTTGATACATTTCTTTATATTCGGTGGTGACACAATCAATCGATTATCAGAAACGTCAGAGTGGTGCATAATAGTGGTATTGTGGTGAGGCGGCGAGTCAAATATGTTGGGAGAGTTCGTCATATGTTTGTTGACCTCCTTTGCCTTAAAGAACAGTGAAATTAATTTATTACAAGGGGAGGTTCACTGAGTTTTCTTCTTCATTGGGGCATTTGACAGAATTAACTTTCGCTTACTCCCCTAGCTTCCACGGCAAGACTCCATCCCTAGACATGGATTGTAACTCATTGGGTTAGAAAATCTAATATCATCATTCTTATTAGAGTCCTTCGAGCCCTCGTCTATGTTAACTACATGTCTCATGTTTTCACATGTGGTCGATTTGTGAGTCCCAAATACATTCTCCAACAAGTCATAATCCGCAATTAGTTTGTTTTTCAATTGCAACAACTCTTTTAGTCTCTCACATATTACAAAAATAAAATAATCAAAGATCCTATTGTCTATTGATTGTATAATAGGTCAAACCTTAATACGAACTCGTGTAAAAGCATTACAAAGTTACATGATTCTCCTCCCACCATTTGTCACTAGTTGTAAATAACTTCAAATCGTTGTTAAATCCGATTCCAGAAGATAATCTTGTTCAACAAATTGAGTGCTGTAACAATTTTTTTATTTTATAGTGATTCTTGAATTGATCATTTGTGTGATAAATTTGATATTTGTCCAAAAACCATTAACTAGGCGAGTTTCGAAACCCTCTTAATTTTAATATCTATTATTTTTCTTTTCAATATATAACTAATATTTCAATGAAAAATTGTGTTCTTTCCCGACAAACATTCCACTTGGTAGTATATGTCATGTTACCATTATATTATATGATCTACAATTAGCCATTTATTTCTAAATACAAGACCTGAGAAGATATAAATAAGTTCAAGGATTGTTAGATTTTATTTGGTCAACTTACGCTCAGTACTAACATGAAAAATAGAATTGGCCTGGCATGGTACTGACATATGACTGCACATCAATATTATTTATTTTGTAATTATATTAGATATTAGAAAAATATAATAATAATTCAAAATAATTGTTACAATAATAATTAAGGTAAATGCACTCTTTATTATATATTATTGTTTAATTTTGAAGGTATTTTAGGAAATAAATAAATTTATATGTCCAAAATATAAAATAAAATATGTCTTTGCTATTGATTATTGATTAACTCAGACCAAAGACCTTGGGAATCATAGCCATTGGATGAAAAAAAGAAGAAAAAAAGGTCATCCACCTTCCTCACATGCAATTAGGTTTCATTTGACCATTTACCCACTAAGTGTTTTGCCCGATTCTTTTGCGAGCTCATATTTCGCTATATCCTGATTTTCTCGCCAATATGAAGTCAGTCGCTTAGAAGACTGGGTAAAAATAAAAAAAATTGTGAGCCCGAGCTTCTATAAATGGATTTACAGACCATTTGAGAGAGGGACACGAAGCTAAAATGAGAGAAAAAGACTCGACGGGGAGACGATCGAAGAAGGATGAAAACCTTGAGTTTATGTTAGAAATGTTCTTACCATAAGTGAGCCTTGTCTGAGTATTAGCGAATAGTCTTTAGAAGTTGTCTGAACATCTAGTAGCATATTTGAATCACTAACTAGAAAAGGAAACATATATTTTGTCATAGGATGATGTGAAGCTTAATTATGGAGTTGACTATAAAGTATAGTTTATATTTGTCTTATTATTCCATCACACATAAAAAGAATAAATTCCCCACGAAAATATAAATAAATAATAGCAATTAAATGGTGTAAAATTCAAAATTAAGTTAAGCGATTTTTATACTTACCATTAATAATTATGCAAATTTGTCGTGCTTTTTTTTTTTTTTGTAATAATGAGGCTTAGGAATAAAATTCTCTTTCTTTTATTGAATGTTTTGAGAATTTAAAAGAGTTTAAAAGAAGTTTTATTTAATAATATACACTTTCAGATGATTGGTTAAAATCTTTTATTGGGTCAACCCAGCTAATTTTGTGAATGGTCAAGTATAAATCCTAAAACTTAACTATTTAATACCTACACTAGTGAACTAGTATTTTGTTTTCCAATGTCGGTCACATATCACTGAATTGCTTTGTTATTACTTAGAGCATTTCCAGCGCATGACCTGTGCCAAATCGAACAACGTGGAAAAGGGCAGTTCATTGTTTTTTTTTTCATTTTATACATTGGAGATAAAAGCAAAAAGAGGGCAGTGCCCTCTATGCCGGTCATGCCCTCCTCTGACATTTTCATAATTATATAATATAATATATATATATTATATAATATAGGAATATTAGTTATATATTTAATTATAATATTTTATTATTATTTTAAGTAACATTATAAAAACATTAAATAAATATATATTCTAAAATTTTACTATAATATAAGAATATTAATTATATATTAAATTATAATAATATTATAATATATTTTAAATTATAAAAATATTTTATATTTTATTATAATATAGAAATATTACTTATATATTATCAAATTTTCCTATAATAAATTTATTCGGGTAATGTTTTTAATATTATAATATATTTTAAATTATAAAAATATTTTATATTTCAATTTATTTAATATTAGTTATATATATATATATTTAATTAATAAATATATATTTCAAATAAATTAATATATTTTTCTATTAATTATATTAACATGTTTTAAGGATGAAATTCTCAAATTTTCTTATAATATATATAATATAGGAATATTACTTATATATTTAATTAATAAATATATATTTTAAATAAATTAATATATTTTTATTAATTATATTAACACGTTTGTTTAAAGAGTTTAAATTCTCAAAATTTTTTATAATATATAGGAATATTAGTTATAATAATATAAATTAGTTATTTATTTAAAATAGTATAAATAAAATTCATTTTTAAATTATTTAGATAAGAGGGCGGGTAGAAGCATTTGAGTGTTTTGCCCAAGTACAATGTGTGCCCGCTTTCTGCTGAGGTAGAATATAGATTTAACAAAATAAGAGGTCAGAAGTCTTGTGCGCTGCAGATGCTCTTATGTGCCATATATTTTTCGTCCTAAACTATATGTCCATTCAAGATGTTATTAATTATAATTTGGTTTCAATAATAATATTTATGATAATGCATAAGTTCCATGACTGAATAAAAAAATACACATGGTGGACCCCAACCTAGATGTAATTACAAAAATGAAGCTAGCAAAATCGTTAAACTAACTATATATGAATTAATTTGATAATATAATAAACCAAAACAAGTAAGATTTGAAAGAAATAAGATCTTCTTTATATTCCATCTAAAATAGAAAATAAAAATTAATACTTTTTTAACAACTTAAATACCAATTAGCTGCGTGTCTTCATTATGAAACAAAACAAGACATGGACGCAAAGGAAGAAATCAAATAATCACAGCCTCAGACAAAATATTTAAACTTTTATTTTCTAATATTTAGGGTTTTATTATAAAATCACCTTAAGCATATTATGAGGGTTCAAAAATCACTCAATCCATCAAAGAGGTGTTAGTGAGCTAGTCTAAGTGATCACTAGAAGGATTTTAGGCATCATGGTAGGTGTGTTTATTAAAATTTTAGTGCAAAATAGAGGTTTCAAATACAAATTAATTTTCAAAATATTGTTATCTAAAATTCGTAAGTTTCTCTTTCTCTAATTAATTATCATCAACAATTAATGGTTTCAAACACTCTTGATTTTAAAATCAGTATGTAAAAAAGTAAATGTGAAATTTCTACAAATTCAAGCCACATAATGTCATTAACCTAACAACCAACTTTAGGTAAGTAATTAAGAGATTGAATTTAATTTTTTTCCCATTCTTGCATTTGTATTTTTTTTTTCAAACATTTTGGTGTGACTAATTAGAGTACTAATTAGTTGCTTATTAATTATATTCCTAACCCACGAGTTAGGTAGGCATGTTAATTGCTGGTTCCTAAGAAAACCTTCAATATAAAAAGGGATAAAGTCTTTACACAAAAGGCATTCGAGTTCAATACTTCAACCAAGACCATATTCAAGTTCAATACTTCCAACCAAGACCATTCAAGTTCAACCAAGACCATGGCCACTACCAAGACAAGGACCAGGACCATGGTTTTGATATTTCTACTGGTTAGTATATTTACAATTGAACCTTCTGATGGGCTCGAAGTAGTTTTCCCTCTCATTCGCTGCACTGATGCAGCTTGTTTCAGCCAGTGCAAAGCGATTATGCACTCCAAATACCAAAGGTCCGGCTGTATCACTGGTGAGCGCTGCCGCTGCCTGGGTAGGGACTAATTAACCTATCGACTGAGTGATACTGGGGGGTGGGAGAGAGAGAGAGAAACCTACATGATCATGTCTTTTGACTGATCATCTATCAATCTATCTATCTATCCTATTTAAATAAAATAATCTTTCTCTCAATTAGCATTCATTCAATTCTTTTCTGATTTTTTATTTATTTATTTTCTGCTCTTATATATTTGATATATCCTTGCATGCGCTACCTGCTTCTTAATTGGCTCAATTCTCTACCAATCCTAATATTGTGCTATGCATGATTCTTAGTCTTGATCTTATTATATAAGTACAAAGAAAAAAAAATATTAATTAGAAAATAAATAAACTTTATATTTTAAGTATCATTTACTTGGTAACAAATTTATAATACATGTATCATATTATATATATAATAATAATCATCAAACCCATTTATATTCTTATTATTATTATCATAACAAATATCAAACTTGATTTATAATTTATTTGTATAATTTAAAATACGAATTCATCCAAAAAGAAATGTTAAAATCATCACAAAATAAAGATAACTTAATTAAATCTTATGAAATCATACAAAAATATGCATGAATCACAAAAATTATTCAACATAGATTAAAGCTGACTCTATTGTTCCATCTTGGTTCTCTAATCAAATAAATCAAAGAAGATTACATACATACATAAACAATAATGGAGCGTTGGGAATGATTAAAAGGCCGGTAGCAAGTAAAGAACGAATAGAATTCATTTCAATTGCAAAAGACATCAACAACCTTAAACAAGGTAATATGCATGTGGAAAAATACTTTTATAAAATAATCAATTGCCAAGAAGTGATTACAAAAAAAGGATAAACAATTGTTTAGGATTTCTAATCAACTAAAATTGAAAGATTTTAAAAAATGTCATAGTTAATTCCTTACAGGATTAAATGAGTCGTACGTATGATTATGTGAGAATATTAAACAAACATTGTGATGCTGGAAATCCCTTCCTCCCGGGATCTTTGACTATTTGGTCAACTCTAATCTCGGTTTGAGTGGAGAAGAAAATCTTTTATTCATAATTTTTATGCAAACATGTATTTTTATTTTTAAGTAGTTAATTAATTTAATAAAAGTTAATTTAATTAAGAAGAGTTTTTAATTTTTTAAAATAACTTTTTTTTAAAAGACTGATAGAGTGGTCGCCTATTGATTTTTAAACTAAAATCAATACAATATTAATATATGTATATAATCGTGATTTATTAGAGATTCTTTCGGGTTCGATGTTTGGTTAGACTCGGGAAAGGGCTCTCGCATTATATCCTTCGTGCCCTTTAAAGAACGGTATCTTTTTATAAAAGCTTTGACTATGTTTTTTGAAAATTATGTTTTATTACGTTTTATTTAACCAATTATTTTCCAAGTTGTAGGCATTTATTGTATTTAAAATGTTAAAATAATATTTAAATGTTGGTCTTTATAACTGATGTCGATGATTTTAGAGGAAAGTAATGTTTTTTATTTTTTGGGATTTTTAAAAAATAGTGTAGGTTTTTAATTGTTAAAAACAATTAAAATTAAAAACTCCAAACAAACATGTCTCTTTAGGAAGATTTATAATTATCAAGATAATAGTGTTAGAGACTTACACAAAATTTCTAAAATTTTCAAAAACTTAAGTTAATTTTTATGTGAATTTTGTAGAAAATTTCAAAAGCTCACACAAAATTTATGTACGCATTTTTTTTTATTTCGCTCTCCTAACCATTCCTGGTTCCATGTTTTTACTAAAAAAAATATTGCTTCTCCGAAAGGATCTATCATAATCGTTGTTTATCCATTCAAAGGCCCAATGTTTAAAACTAGATCGTACAATCCGAAAATTGACCGACTGAATTAGCTCCTTCGTTCTTCTTCCCCACTACATGTCCTGCGTTTGTTGAGTCTTTGGAAACCCTAGCGGATTCAGCATTGCTTTTAGAGTCCTGACTCTTAGACGACTTCCAGCCGTTTTTGGGAGGTATTAAGGCATCTTGGTCCAGTTCTACTTCAATCAGATTTATTTTTTGTCTTTCCATCCTTTTGAACGACATTTAGCTCCTCCACGCTATCATCCCTCATTAAGTGCCGCATATCTTGATCCTAATGCGTCATTTTAGGAAGTCCAAGGTTCCAAAATGGGAGAATCCACCTTCTTAGGCAAGTTATTATTTAGTTTAGGTCTGAAAGACCCTTACCGAATCTCTTCGCTCTTTGCCATCATCCATAAATTGGCTCGCTTCCTTCACCGGACGGGGCTCTATAGGCAAAGGAAGCCGCTTCCCCCCACACTTAGGGCGATGCTTCCTTTGAAATTCACTCTTCTCGCTTCTTTGTGAGTTCCATGTCTTAGCTATCCTTCTATGTGATTTGTCTATAAAGAGGACACAATGAAGGAATTTGATGGTAAACTCAATCTCAGGCACGATTTGTAGAAAACACATTTTTATAGGTTATATTAGAGAACCCCTTGTCATACCTTACTCTCAAATCTTGTAAAAAGTAGATACGAAGACTTTCCTTACGAAAATTGTTTTTATCTTTTTGAGATGAGTAACCAAAAATTGAGTTCTTTAACATTAACCTTTTCATTTGACCTGTAAAAGTTTTAGATTAGTAAATAATGAGACATATATAAGCTCAAAATTGTAAGATTATAGTCGAACTTCACAATTTTCTGAACTAGTCAATCTGAACGTATAAGCTCTTTCAAATTCTGAGTGTTTTTAAAAATTGGCGTTTGGGCCACTTTAAAAGGGACATTTCGATCCAATTTTGAAAAGTATTTTTGGTTTTTATCTGCCGATCTAGTAAGTATGATCATAATACTACACCAATTAGATTTATTTTGATTTTTGGGGTGTAAAAATGGTGTCTACAAAATGCCCCTCTTGGACAGAGTTTGGAGAAAAAGATTATCGTTTAGCAAAACGTGTGTCAAAACATGATCAAATAGGAAACAATTTTACGAACCCAAAATTTAAAATGTCGAAGATGGATAGGAAAGATACAACCTGAAGTTGTGTATTTTTCATCTTCATTTTTTTACTTGAAACCGTAGCTTGAGCGAGACTCCTACAAAGTACCTGTTCTCGATACTCATTTTTACTTCTCAATTTTATAGTTTATATTTTTAATAAATCCCGAGCCTGTAGTCAATTAAAATTCTTACACGGATTCAGTGCACGGATTATTAAGCGGTCAATTATTGTTGGAACAATTATGTTTTCCAAAACATAGTTGATTTCAGATTTATACTAAGTTAAGGTGATAAGTTAAAACACTTAAGATTATTATAATATTTAATATATTTATGGTTTTATTTTAATTAATTAAGATTACCTGAATATTAAATTATACAAATAAATATATATATATATATATATATATATATATATATATAATTTACCATTTCTTTAATGTTAATTAGTTTAGTTTTAATTAGTTAGAGAAAATAAAATCATTTTGGGTATAACAATAAGTCTCACCTCCTCCTCAGGTGATAATTAGTTTTATTAATTAGAATAGATTAATTTAATTAGTTTTTTAAATTAATTAATTAATCAGAATTAAAAAATAAAATCATTTTGGGGTATAACACTAAGTCTCAACTCAGGTGATAATTAGTTTTATTAATTAGATTATATTAATTCACTAGTAAAAAAAGACCCTATAGCGATTGGTAAATCAATCGTTATTAACCTCAAAATAAATCGCTATAGGCCTATAGCGATTGGTCATATTCCAATCGCTCCCAATCGACATAAGTCTTCTCGTTATTGCCTTAATTGGCAACGACGATCGGTAGATAATCAATCGCTGTAAGTCTACAACGATTAGTGTAATAATCAATCGCTACTACTCAAATCATTTAGCGAATGGTTTCTTAACCAATCGGCACTTCCTTTAGCAAAATTTTTTATTTTTAGAAATAATTTATTATAATTTTATTCATTTAGCAAGAAGAGTCTTTTATACATACATTTTAACATACAGCATCCTTAAACATAATTGAAAAAATCTATCAATTCCTTAATTCCTTTTCCTAATAGTTCAACTGGATTGGCAACCAATAGTTCTGTATCAGGTCCACGGTTTACAGTAATCACACGCAATGGATGATGCATCTTGTTCTTCAACCCCTTATACAATGTATCTTTTGTTGGATAAACAAGTCAAGATCACGTGCACCTTTCTTTACTGGTTAGAATCGACCATAAGAAACTTGATTAAACAAAATCGGACATTGGTGGATGAATGGAAAGTATATAATAATAATAATATTTAGTTATAGTTTATTATTGTTATTATTATTATTATTATTATATTTTAGAATATAATAAAGAAATTATAATTTTAATAATTTTATATTTTTAATTAACATTATTAATTATGTAAAATTATCATTTTTATATTTTTAATTAAAATTATTAATTATTATATTTAATTATGTAAAATTATAACTTTTAAATTTTTATACTTAAAAATAATATAACTTTTCTATCATATATATAATTAAAAAAATCATGTAAATACGTATTTATTATTATTATTTAAATTAAAAAAAAATGATATATAGTTAAATATAATTAAATATATACTTATAGTCTATTATTATTATTATTATATTTTAAAATATAATAAAAAAAAATTAAAATTTTATAAAGGTAAAAGGTAGAAAAAGAATATTAATTTTTTTTAAAGTTTATATATTCTTTATAACTAGTATTAGTAAGTATTATATTATACCACATTCAATGTATAATGTACATATAAATATTAATAATTCAAACAACTTTTATAATTTTCTGTACATATCTAACAAACGTAGCATGGAGATTATATATTTTTTTCACACCATCTGTCCTAAAGTTTTACTTTTTTAAGTTTATTCATGCTTCCTCTCATCCTTCTGTGATATCACAGTCCACCCCATTGGAATAATCACTACCCCACTTTAAAAGCATTGTAAATATTATAATAACGTTTTATAAAGGTTGATATTAACCTATGATGCTGCATGTAATGATTTATAATTTTATTTTATATTGAGATAAAAAAATCATAAGCAGTAATATTTGTATTTTACTTGACTTTCATTTACATGTCTTAATTTATTAAAATTAATAATTGTAATATTAAAAATTATTATATATACGAGTTTTGTAAAATTATATATATATATATATATATATATATATATTTATATATATTGAGTGGGATAATATTATTTTGTGATAATTCGTGAGACAATGATATTCAACATTTTCTTATGTTTGTGAAATTATAATAGTGATTTTATTAGGGACAATTATACCATGATTCATGCATATTTTATGAGAAAAATTTCACATAAATCTAAAAAAGAAACTCAACAAGGTCTTGTCCATATTGTTTTTTTTTTTTTTATCCAAAACACAAATATCCATTTAATTTATTTTCATCAATCAAATTAGATTTTTTTATTTTTTTGAAAAACGACTCAACGTAATTTTATTAAAAATCCTAAAAAACTGGAAAAAAATCAAATGAGTTTATGTATTTTTCTAGACAAGTCTAGACAAATTAAGTTTGTTACGGTTTAAAAACAAATGAATTACAAACAATCATCGGAATTACAAACAAATTTAAATTGCGTTTATCTCGCTAAAAAAACTGCGTCTTTGGTGACTTCCAGATATGTTACCTTCTAGTTTTTGTAGAGGTTCCAATTTTGTTCGTTTTTCGGGGTTTTTCTCCACGTCTGGATGTTTCATGCAAAAGTTTGTTACAATATCATCCCAGGTCTGCTCCAGACTTTTACGATTCCTCGAGAATGCCCTCGCGTTTCTCTCTCGCTAGATGTTGTAAAATGTTTAGCCGAATCCGTATTTGAAAATCTTTGACTTAAACTTTGCGCCCTTCGCTTTCTTCACAACCACTTCCTTGATTTCATTCCAGTCTCCTGGAAATCTGGTCATCTCCATATTTTTTGCAAATTTATTCCAAAATTTTGAGGCAAATGAATAGTTCCCGAAGAGATGATAAGTTGTTTCTTCATTCCCTTCACACAATAGACAACTTGAATCCGGAATTTCTATGTACTTCCTGACGTGATCACTCGTGTTTAGCCTTTCTTAAAATGTAAGCCATATGATGAATTGGTGTCTCGGGATAACCTTTAACGACCAGACCAGATTAGCCCAATCTATTGTTTGCTCCTTCTCTCGGATGGTGTTCCACACTTTGCTTGAAATCATCTTCCCGTTTTCCTCAACTTTTCATCAGTGTACGTCTGTTCTTTGGTTGAATTGGATGTTACTGATATGTTCGAGAATGCGCTGCCCCACCGATATTCGTCTAATGAGTGAATTCTATAGTCCATCTTTAATGTCTCTAACCTTGACAGTTAGGTTGTCCCGTCTAATCCTCACGTTTCTGAATTCCTCTTTATTGATTAGTGGTTGGTCCTCATATCAGGGATCATACCAAAACAATTTGTTTCTACCGTCTCCCCAACTAATATTAAAGAGACCTGCAATATTGTTTTTTGCTTAAGGATTTTCTTTAACGACCATCTCATACCTTTGCTTATTTTGGATGTCCAAACGCTTGATTCGTGTTTCATAAACTGGGTGTGGACCACTTAATCCAGAGTTATTTTTGTTTGCTCTCGATGAACCATAGGTGCTTATACGTCAACGCTTTATTCCATTCAACACAAATCTTGAGCCATATATCGCATTCTTTCTTTGATTTGCAAAGTGCGGTCCACTTAACCTTCTTCCCGCCTATCCCGCCGCTTCCCCAAATAAAGTTTCTCATTAGCGCGTCAAGTTATTTAATTAACTTCTTCGGGATCACGAGTTGCTGCGACCTGTAACCGACGAATCCGATTACCACGTTTTGACCAGCTCAAATCTTCCCGCGTATGTAAATTTATTTGCTGCCCAACCGGAAATTGAGTTATTCACTTTCTCGATCAGTGAATCAAATCATATTTTCAATATACAAAATATTAAAATACATATTCTTTTAAATATTTTATAATTTTATTATTAATTTATAATACAATTATTTAATTTTATTATTAAATAATATATTATAAAATTTTAAAAAGTATTGTTTTGTCGTTTCTTGTAGGTTACCATTTTTTAGGCTATTCATTAATTTTTTTAATCAAGACAAATATTTGCTAAGTGCCCGAATTTTTTTCTGCACGTTTATTTTTTAATTTCGTAGTTAACACTTTTTTTCCTATAATAAAAATTTATTAATAATTAGGTTACATTGATATTTAAATAGAAATTTGCAATCAAATTAAAAGAAAATCTAAATAATTAGGTCAACTATTAATTACTTCATTTATTTATGAATTTAATAAAATATATTAAATACTCAATTTCTTGTAAAGTAAAATAATTAAATAAATAATAATAGTTGAAAACTTAGTTTATCATGTCCCTAATCTCATTTCCTAAATATAGTTTTCATCGTCCAGGATAACTCATGAGGTCTAATACATTGATAAATATTTCTAGAAAGTTCATCTAAAAAATAATCCATTTCATAATGTGGTAACAAGAGATGTGTGATTCTCATATATGATTGCTGCAAAATTATTTTTTCAATGAAATTGTGCAAGCCGGTGGTTGCTTGAATAATCTGAATTTGTTTAATAAGTTTGAATCAACATAACGATCATCCATTTGATATAAATCGCCATTATTTTTTTAAAAACATCTCTTTTCTCATACAAGGAGGAGATAAACTTGAAAATGATGAGTATGATAATTTATTCGAGGAAATGGTGCAAGACAGCTTAATTGGTTGAAATACATGTAATCAATTAAAATGATTGATTCAAGGGAAATTTAAGTCATACGAAAAATTATTGAAATTATTGCGCCTAATTGACGAGGTAGTTGTTCGTCCCGTGTTTCATTGGGTTGTCCTCTGCACATGTGCTTATTTTTTTCAACAAAGATACTCTGACTACTCATGTTGATCATCAATTTCCAAGAAATTATAAATAAGATTTGGAAAAGAAATGAACCTTTCCACTCCAATCCTATATAGTTCTGATCAGCTACTAAGTTTGTGAACTTTGTGCATGAGTTTGATGCATTTCTTTATATTCGGTGGTGACCCAATCAATCGATTATCAGAAACGTCAGAGTGGTGCATAATAGTGTTATTGTGGTCAGGCGGCGAGTCAAATATGTAGGGAGAGTTCGTCATATGTTTGTTGTCCTCCTTTGCCTTAAAGAACAGTGAAATTAATTTATTTGACAGAATTACCTTTCGCTTACTCCCCTAGCTTCCACGGCGAGACTCCATCCCTAGACTTGGATTGTAACTCATTGGGTTAGAAAATCTAATATCATCATTCTTATTAGAGTCGTC
>NW_025919510.1:0-1000 GCF_907164915.1 Impatiens glandulifera | reverse complement strand
AAATATTAAATTATAAAAATTATTAATAAATAAAATTGAATAATTATCAATCCCTTAATTTTGTTAAATTATAATATTTACTGTTTAACAATATCCATTTCAAATTAAGGCCTTGGTAATCGAATTATTGATATTTTTTTCTTTGAGGCTTTGTTAAAATTTATTATTAAAACAAATCAAGCATAAATTTTGAACATAAATTATTTATTTTTTTAAAATTAATAATAATTTATGAGGGTGAGTATAACAATAAAATTATTACAAATAGAGGCTATTTTTTTGCATATATTATAAATTGATATAAAATAATTATTGTTTTTTTTAAATATTCTAAATAATATTGAGAGATCAAATATTTTATTATTTTAAATTATAAATGAACTAATCAAGTAGTTGGTAATTTTATTTATCATATTTGATGAACTATTTAAAAAACAAAATTATATTTATAATTTACTTAATGGATTATTAGTTCACAAATTGATTTTGTCACCGAACTTATTATATATAATAAGATATTAACTATATAATAAAAACACTAATTATAAAAAAAGATAATAATTTAATTATTAATAAAATTAAATATTGATATTTTTTATTAATTAACCAATATTTCATATAATATAATTAACAACAAATACTAGAACATCTTCGACTAGTGCCACCGGGTCTTCTGCAAACAACTACATGCCTATCAGAAGTCAGAACATCTGTTACATTATGTCTATCAGAACATCTGTTGTAGTACATTGAATATAATGCCTATCAGAACATCTGTTATGTTATAGTACACGTAAAAATCTATTTGATTTGTTGTCACATGTTTATTATCTGCAATTTATTATGCAAAATATTAAAGATAATAAAAACAAATATATATTGTTTATAAGTATAAGTAAAGTAATAATATTTTACCTAGTATTTCTTGTTTGAGAATATTTATCTCATTGCATTGAATAACACTTTTGAAAGTAATCACTACAATAATAATAAAAATAGT
>NW_025919509.1:790-1001 GCF_907164915.1 Impatiens glandulifera | reverse complement strand
CACATAAGAGAATTTTCCTCACATTACCCATTTTGCAGGTACATCCCTGATGGAATATTTGGCGCACTATCAGTTCTGTACGACCACGATCCTTGTGCTCAGAACCTGCTGTGTACAATGGAGGCTTTCCAATGGAAGAGGGTCACGTATCATTCTTGAAGATTCGACCGTTAGCTCCTGCTCAGTATTTAACCAATCCTAAGGACAACGC
>NW_025919509.1:0-690 GCF_907164915.1 Impatiens glandulifera | reverse complement strand
CTGAGAGCTTTTTTCTTGAATTTGTTCATCAAAGCAAACTGTTTAATTCTTGTTCTAACATTCTCTCCCAGAGGAACATCAGGGACTTGATGCGCGTCGCGAATCCAACGATGCTCTGTTAGTTACTGAATCCGTTAGATAGAGCTTAATGAAGAAGGTTAATGAATTGAAAATCACCTAGTGCTTCCTGAACAGAGAGACGGCTGTAAGGGTTAGGATCAAGCATCCCCTTAACAAGGTCTTTAGCATCATTTGAAATTTTAGGCCATGGATCCCTTGTAAAGTCTATTTCAGACTTTACTATTGCCTGCGCGATCCCTTCTTCTGTTTCTGCCCTAGTTTCAATGTCAAATAACATCAATGTGATTACCATATACAGACAGATAGAAGATACAGAATGAGAGATTACCTGCCCAAAATGGAGGTACCCCACAGAGAAGAATGTAGAGGATGACGCCGGTACTCCATACATCAATCTCTGAACTATAATTACGTCTGAGAACTTCAGGTGCCATGTAATAAGGACTCCCAACGATCTCACTGAATCTCTGCCCTTTCTTGAAGATAATCGACAGACCAAAATCAATAGCCTTCAACTGAGCGTTTTCAGTATCGTCTGAGTACAGAAAGTTTTCCGGTTTCAGATCTCTATGTATTACCCCGTGTTGATGACAAACCTAATCATGAGAA
>NW_025919508.1:0-21000 GCF_907164915.1 Impatiens glandulifera | reverse complement strand
CGGACCCGATAGATAAGTCTCCAGCCCAGATTCCTTCAAAGATTAGATCACGGCTTTGTGTTCGCTCGTCCCGTGTTCTTCGATGTCCTTGAAATCAACTTGCAAGATGTAGTTGAATAGTGCATTATCTGATCCCATGATGAACTGATTTGACGAAGAAGATGAAGATCTTGAGAGATATGAATGCAAAGAGCTTTAGAGATTTTTAGAGAGAGAAAGCGTGGATAAATAATGAGTGGTTTCTGATTTATATAGGTGGACGGTTACTTGACGGTTAAGGAACTGAACCGTCGTTTCATTATCGGTTTTGGCACCAAATTTCCCTCCAAAAGTTACTACAGTAACTTTTGACGGTAAGTAATGAATGGTTAATATGGGCGGTAAATATGGACGGTAATCTAGGAGCGGTAATCTAGGGGCGGTAAACTGTTGGCGGTTAATTTGAAGTTTAGCCGAATAATAATGTTTGAGATTCATTGCCTTAATCGGAAGTTTTGGTTAATTGGAAGATCTTAAAGTTTGACTGAAGTTTGATAAACCAGAGATATGAAGTTAAGTTTGAGAATTTGTCAAACCGAAAATATTAAGTTGGGTAGTAAGCCGGAAGAACAAAATTTGAAAATTTTATAAATTAAACCGGAGGAAAGATGACACATATGGTTACCCGGTCGTACAACAAAATGACCGAAATAACTAGAAACACTAAAGAATCTTAAAAATGAAAGTAGTCTCCTTCTCTCATTCTCTCGATCCATTCTTTCACTGTGTTACCGGTCCGGTTCTCGATTCTTCCGATCCAGCTTTCCATCATGTGGTCGGTTAGAGTATTGGACGGTCCTACCGGGACTTCTGGTCCAAGGTTGGAGAAGTTGGCATGCATGTATCGGCTTATTTGAGGAGCAAAGACAATTCTTCCTCTTGGAGCTCTGACGAGCTTCTTCAGGTTATTGAAGATGTATGAGGCTCAATTTATGGGCGAGAGTCTGAGTATTGAAATCATGAGGTCAAACACCTCCCGTGAGTAGTTTTGATTTGCCATTCGACCCAGAATGGACTGCTGGATCAAATCTTGAAGAACTTGGAAGTGGGGGGCAAGGTCATCTTTCAGACCGTGGTCTTCGACCGGATGAATGGAGCTGGAGAAGATGAATGAGTAGTCATCTTTTGCTGGAAAGTGGGGTGTTGGAAAATTCGAAAATCATTCGGATGGAAGGTGGAAAAAGTTTGCGAATGACTCCTTAGTGAGCCGATGTAATGAACCATCAATGATGGTGCCGATGCTGCCATCGTTTCTTACACATCCGTTATTGAAGAACTCGTATACATCCTCTTCGAGGATGGTGTCTGATCCTTCAAGAAATCTCCGTAGGCCAGAGTCGAGTAGAGGTTGAAAAAGAACACCTTCGAATATGGAGTTCAGGACCTCATCAAAATCAATAAATGATGATGTTTCGAAGTTCAACAATAAGGTTGAAAAGTAGGTTAAGAGACGGAGAATGAAGTTTGAAGATTCAAAATATATGGAGAGAAGGATATTTCTGAAGTGTGATTTGTTTGAGAACGAATGGTGTCTTTATATAGTGCAGGCGATTGAGGTGCATTTAATGAAAATATTTTGAAAAATCAGACCGTTCATGTATTGTCATAAATGCTTGATGCCTTTTCAAGAGAATAATCTATTTGGGAAAGGTGATTAGTAGGCTGTCTAGTCTATCCAGATTAGACACGCCTTTTGGGAAGTGAATATTTCTGGTTCCAAGGTTGATTTGAGATTGTTTGATGTAGAATATTTCAGAGTATTAATGTTTTTATTTTCTCAAGGTTTGGCTAGAAGAGGAAAGAAATAATTTTCATTAATGGATATACCGAACCGGTACTACAACAAAATTACCGATTTGGTAAGAGAAAAGACAAAATGATTAAACGTTGGATGATCCAACGGTTGAGGTCTTCTTAGCCGTTGCCTTTTTCCATCGTTCGATCATCTCTTGGATTCTCTCCTTGATCAGCACATGCTTCGGGTGGAGAGTAACGAATAGTACAGAGTGGATGTCGAGGCTTGCACAAAAACCGCTCAGCTGAGGAGCGTAGCCGGTTTTGTTTGAGGTGATCATCTTCTTCAGGTTGCTGAAGATGAACCAGGACCAGTTGACCGGTGTCCCAACCGTGATGGCAATCATCATTTCAAACATTTACTGGGTATAGTAGTAGCTCTTTTCTCTACCCAGAACATTTTTCCCAGAATCTCACTAAGAATCTGGTACTTATGAGAAAGTTGACTTTTAGCACCCCATGTTTTGACCGGGATGTTAGAGCTTGAGAATAGGTGACTCATTTCTTCAATGGTCACCGGAGAGTATGTGAGATCGGTTACCCATTCAGTGGGTAAACCGCAGTATTCAGCGAAATCCGTCTCGCTGAATAGAAAGGATTGACTATAGACTTGCGCCAAGATGATGTCCCGGGGCACTTCTTTAGCTGTTTCAAAGAATTCATCGACTACCAAGTAGTCGATGATGAAGAGATTCTCCAAAAACTTTCTTAACCCGGTTCTTTCAAGGGCTAGAAACTGTTCCTTAATGCCGTGATCTTCGTACTGGTAGATTGAGTCGAAATCGGCTAAAAGGATCTTTTTAGAGAGAGGAGAGGAGTTCATGTTCTTGTGATAAGTTTAGCTCAAGTGTTTTGTGAGATAGTGATCTTGTGAGATGTTTTTGAATTATGAAGTGCTGTTTATATAACCAAGGGTTCGGCTAGGTTAGAAGTATAAGCGTGCTTAGTGATGTCATCATCTAATTAATATGGAGTTAACTTGTTTAGGCATACAATGTTTAGTTCCAATGCAATAGTAATGATGACTAAAGATTTTCATGATGAAGATAAATATATGGACAAAATGTTAGTCTTTCTCTCTTGATGATGGACACGTGTCGTCATCTTGATTGAGGTAGACTGTTTTTATGATTCATAGGTTTCATTTTCAAGGTGTGCATGAAAACACGGTTAGCCATCCCTAGTTAACCGGAAAATTTCAATTTACCGAAACCATGATGTATTTTATTGGCTGGTTTTCCATGACCGATTTTATCGAGATAGCTTATTCCGGTGTGAAGGAATGTCGAACCAGATCGACATTTATTCAGCTTTGGATTAAATTATGTGTTTTACCAAGTCATTTGAACCGCTCAATATGTATACATGTGATTTGGTAATATGAGTTTGTCGGGCATAACCGGAGACTTCCTCCCGGTTAGCATCCTTGAATGTTTAATCTCCTATTGAGGTACGGTTTGAGAAGCGAAAGCTTCTCCCTGAACACATACCCCGGTTTTTCATGATGATGTAATTTTGAAAACATGCATTAATGTTTATGGCATAAGTTGTTTTCTATCAGTAAGTCCTAAGATATTTCTGAAATAAGAAAACTTAGTTTCCTGTAGCGGTTTTGTGAAGATATCAGCCACTTACTATTCGGTTGAGACATACTCCAGCCGAATGTGTTTCTATTGCACATGCTCCCGGATGAAATGATGTCTTATGTCAATATGCTTTGTTCTTGAGTGCAACACAGGATTATATGTGATCGATATTGCACTGGTGCTGTCACAGAATATTGACGACTTTTCAGCGGTCACATCGAAGTCTCTTAGTTGCTGTTGGATCCAGAGGAGTTGTGCACAACAGCTCCCGGCTGCTAGGTACTCTGCCTCTACGGTTGATGTTGCAAATGAGGTTTGCTTTTTGCTATTTCATGAGACAAGCTGATCTCCCAGAAACTGGCAAGTCCCACTTGTACTCTTTCGATCGATTTTGCATCCTGCATAGTTTGCGTCGGAGTAGCTTATTAGATTGAAACTTGAGTCTTTTGGATACCAAAGCCCCACATCCTGAGTTCCTTTTAAATATTTCAGAATCCTTTTAACCGCGGTATAATGTGATTGCTTTGGATTGACTTGAAATCTCCCGCATACTCCGACCACAAACAGGATGTCTGGTCGGCTGATTGTTAGGTAAAGTAGTGAACCGATGATTCCTCGATATGCTGTAATGTCAACTACTTGTCCGTCCTCATCTTTGTCTAGCTTTACGGATGAACTCATCGGTGTAGCCGCCTCGGCACATGTGTCCATTCCAAATTTCTTCAATAGTTCAGCTGTGTATTTTGGCTGACTTATAAATGTTCGGTTTCGACTGCTTGACCTGAAGACCTAGGAAGAAACTCAGTTCTTCCATCATACTCATTTAAAATTTGTCAGTCATCATTTTTGAAAATTGATCACATAATTTTAGATCGGTTGACCCGAAAATGATATCATCGACATAAATTTGAACAAGTAATATGTGTTCCTTTTTCTTAAATTTGAAAAAGTTTTATCAACTTAACCTATTGTAAATTTGTGATCAAATAAAAATGCGGTTAATGTATCATACCAGGCTCTTGGAGCTTGTTTTAAACCATAAAGAGCTTTGTTTAGCCGGTAAACATAATTTACGTGGTCTGGATTTTTAAAACCTAGAGGTTGATCAACATACACCTCTTCATTTATTTTACCATTTAGAAAAGCGCTTTTAACATCAATTTGAAAAAATTTGAAATTTTTGAAAGCCGCAAATGCCAAAAATATTCTAATGGCTTCAAGTCTAGCTACATGAGCAAATAATTCTTCAAAATCAATGCCTTCTTCCTGTTTGTAACCTTGAGCCACTAGTCGGGACTTGTTCCTCTTAACTAAACCATCTTCATTGAGTTTATTTCTGAATATCCATCTTATTCCTATGACCGATTTATATTTCGGTCTAGGGACTAAGTACCATACTTTATTTCTCTCAAACTCGTTTAATTCCTTTTGCATTGCTAAAATCCAATCAGGATCTAGCAAGACTTCATCCACCTTTTCGGCTCAATTTGTGATATGAAAGCTGAGTTTTCATAGTGTTCCAAATTTTGTTGTCTAGTTCGGACGGGTGATGAGATGTTACCTATTACTAGTTCAAGAGGATGATTTTTATTCCTTCTAAGGTTTTTCCGAGACATGTCTTCCAAGCGTTCGGTTGACTGATCAATGTTAGACTGATCGGTAGGCTGAACAGAGTTAGTCCGACCGATTTCTTCAGTTGAAACTAAAGAGTCAACTTTCTGCGGTAAATTAGCTTGATCAGGCTGAGGTTCAGCATCAACCGCTTGATCATTGACAAACCGTCTGTAAACTGGAACCTCATCTTCATCATCAGAATAGATATTGAAAATTTCCATTCTGTTGTGAAGGTCGAAGGGTAAAACAATATTTCGTTCAACCGATTCATCAAAAATAACGTGAGATGTTTCTTCAACCGTTAAAGTTCTAGTGTTATAAATTCTATATGCTTTACTTACAGTTGAGTATCCCAACATTATTCTTCATCGGATTTAGCATCAAATGCGGTCAAATAGGTTTTGCCGTTGATGTGAATATAAAATTTACTACCAAAGATCCTAAAATACCGGATGTTAGGAATTTTATCATAGTATATTTCAAAAGGAGTTTTGGAAAATCGTTTAGTGACTAGAGACCGATTTTGAGTATAACAAGCGATGTTGATAGTCTCAGCCCAAAATTTTTGAGCAACACCCGAATCGATTATCATTGACCTTGCGGCTTCCTTGAGAGTTCGGTTTCTTCTCTTAGCCAGGCCGTTTTGTTGAGGAGTTATGGCACTAGAAAACTCGTGCCTAATACCAGAATCATCAAGAAAAGTAGTTAAATTACTGTTTGTGAATTCGGTTCCTCTATCACTCCTGATCTTATTTACTCGAATAGACTTTTCATTTTGTATTCTTAAAATTAGTTTAATCAGGTTTGGTGTAGCTTGACTTTTAAAGGCCAAAAATATTACCCAAGTAAATTTAGAATAATCATCAACTACTAGCATTATATATTGCATCCGTCCTAGACTTGTTACCCTAACCGGACCAAACAAATCCATATGCAAAAGTTCTAAACATTGTTCGGATTGGTAGTTTCCCTTGCTTTTGAAAGAGGATTTTATTTGTTTACCCATTTGACATGCATTACATACTCTGTCTTTTGAAAACTTGACGTTTGGAAAACCGTGAACTAATTCCTTAGAGCATATGAAATTTATTTTTTTAAAGTTCAGATGGTTTAGCCGTTTGTGCTAGAGCCAATTTGGGTCATTTCCAGCTATCTTGCATACGGGGTTTTGGATCTTAGTTTTCCAATCTACTTTGTAAATGTTTCCTATCCGATTTTCGGTTAATAATGTATCACCTTGATGACTTTTAACTATGCATGCATTTTTATAAAATTCAACCGTATACCCTATATCACACATTTGACTAATACTTAACAGGTTGAAATGCAAGTTCTCTACCAACAATACATTATTTATAGACATGTTACCATGAACAATCTTACCCTTTCCCACGGTTCTACCTTTTGAGTTGTCACCAAATGTGATTATTGCTCCGGTTTCATGAGTGCTGTCGGTTAGCAAACCGCTGTTGTCGGTCATGTGTCTTGAGCATCCACTGTCCAGATATTATTTCGAGTTTCTTAGCCGGTTACTTCTCCTAACCTGCAAAAAATAAATATTTACACCTTTCTGGTACCCACATTCAGTTGGGTCTGTGGTTGATTAGTCCCTTTGGGATCCAGACTTTAATAAGTCGGATCACTTTCCCGGTAATAGTTCTAATAGTGTTTGTCTTAACCTCTTGCTGTTTTCCTAAGAGTGCATTGTGTCGTCGTGATGGTGATTTTTGATTAGTTTTGGATGAACGTGTTTTGGTTTGTTTGTCTCCTGACCAGCTGACTTTCCTTCTCTCAGGATGAAACCATTTCTCCAAGTCGGTTGGACTTGCATATTTTAGTTCTGGTTTTATGATAGTTTCTGCCTCAATGTTGGTTGATGAACTCTTGACAAATCTTACGAAAGGAAGATTGTCTTTTGTGAGTTTCATCCCGTTAGAGTTGTTTTGGTTGGAGGATTTGTTATCTTTGTATCCAATACCAAATTTACATTTAGGATGTCTGTTATATTTGCACATCTGGTTTACAGCTTCACGAGATTTTTCCCAAGCAGCCATAATTTATTTTGTTCGTTCATTTTCTTCGGTTACCGGTTGAAATGTCTCCTCATTTTCTAAGGATAGTCCAGCCGGTTCATATACTGTGGTTTCGCATGGCTCACCAGCGGTACCACTTGACTCTCCGGTTTCATGTTCTGACTGGGTCGGTATATAAGCAAATAAGTTTCTAAACTCAACGACCATTTCGTTGAGTGCAGTAACTAAATCTTCTTTAGTAAATTCATCAGAAGAGAAATCAAATACCTCTTCTTCATTTGCCATGAAGCAGGTGACCTTTTCTTCATCATTTTCGTTGTCGGAGTATGCCCAATCGCTTCCACCATCGGATGCGATGAGTGCTTTTTGAATTTCTTTTCCTTCATCGGTTTGCTGGTTGTTGTTCCTTCGGTAGTCGTTTCCTTGGTAGTTGTTTCCTTGGTAGTTGTTTCCTTGATAGTTGTTTCCTTGATAGTTGTTTCCCGGTTTTCGGTCGTCTCTCCTCGGTTTCCTGTATTCTGACCTGAAATGACCAAAACCATCACAGTTATAATATATTTTATTAAATTTATCGGTATAATTATAATTGAAATTGTTGTTCGATGGTGATTGATTCTTCTTCATGAATCTCCCGAATTTTTGTGCTAGCATTTCCATCACGTTTTCATTAATCTGGTCAGCGTTTTTGACGGGAGTTGGAGCGGTTGATACACGGACCGCCGGTTCCACTGATGTAACCAGGGCTCTGGTTGCGATTGACGTTAATTCTTCGTCTTCGATCCGAGACTTTATCTCGAACTCGTATGCTTTCAGGTCCTCAAACACGTCATGCAGCTTCATCTTCCCAAGATTGCTTGACTCCCTCATCACCATGGTCTTGATATCACATGTGCTCGGTAATGATCTTAAGGCTTTTATGATTATCTCCCGGTTGTCATATCTCTTTCCGAGTGTCTGTAGTTCGTTGACTACACTGGTGAACCGGTTGTTGAATTCTTTCATATTTTCTCCCGGTTTCATCCTAATGTTCTCATATTTTTGAGTTGCCACTAAGATTTTGTTTTCTTTTGTCCTTTCATTTTCTTCATGAACCTGAATGATCGTTTCCCAGGCTTCCTTTGCATTTTGACAATATGAGATTTTGTTGAGTGTGTTGTCGTCTATAGCTTTGTAGATGTGTCTCATGCAATGATTGTCAAGGTTACTTCTTCTTCGATCTTCATCTGTCCATGCATCTATTTCCTTATTGATCTTTATCGGTCCTTTCTTTAGAACTCTGCTCATTTCATCATCCAGTGTAATTAGATGTAGATACATCTGTTTCTTCTAGCTACTAAACGCTTCACTGTTTAGCATTGGTAGCTTATCGCTGTGGGTCATGCTTCCCATCTTCTTCGGTTGCTTGAGTGTTAAGAACTTCGCTCTGATACCACTAGTTAGGATCGAGATCGCCCTTGGAGGACCGGGGTTCCGGTTTCTTAAGGGTGAACGCTTACAACAACAATACACACACTGGTTGGTGATAGTCCGGTTAGAGACTAAAACCGCTTCTTAACACTACACAAGCTGTCACAAACCTCTTGAACCGGGTTCAAGTGCGGAAATGGTTCGTTTCATCTTTAAGCAACACACACAGTTTGATGTGGATGATATTTGTAAGGAGTCGGTTAGAGAGGAGAAACGGACCGGTTCAGTTTGGAGTAAGTGATAGATCGATTTAGAGTGAGTAAGCCGGAAATAAGGAAAATAACACAAGACAAAATTTTTTATGAATGTTTAGAGCAAACTCTCCTACGTCACCCCTTCTTCTCAGATGATGAGAAAGATTTTCACTAACTTGAATGTTACAACACTCACACAATGCCGAACGAGCCTCAATCACTACTCGTCGGTTACACCACTCACTCTGATGTAATACAATAACTCAATACAACAACAATGTTTTCAAGGATTTCAACTACTATTTAGAGTCGCGCATGGGATTTCCTTTTACTATTGGATTTTCAATTCTTTCTCTTTTTAAGATTCAGAACCGCCATTAATGAAGACCCTTCGTCTTCCTTTTATAGTGAAGGATGTCCTAAAGGTCACCTTTTTCTCTCTCCGTTGGATTGGTCGTCTGAAGCCACGCCGGTTCAAAGATGTTGCGTGCACGTTTAACCTTTCTAACAATTGGCAAACATGCGTGCACTGGTCAGGTTCTGATGACGTGAGCGACTTGCATATTTGGACACATGGCAAGCATGCACGCTCCAGCTGCCTGATTTAGATTTTGCTTCGGATCTTGGATAAGCAGATCATAATTGTTTTTATGGCATGCTTCTGATCCGGATCTTATCTTCTTGTATATTTCCAAGAAGTTTCTATCTCGTCATATTACGTCATCTTATTTTCAAAGTTTCCCGTTTGATCTTTTCGTAGTATGAGCCGACTGGATTGGAAGATTATTGCTGACCGATCCGGTTAGGAAATTCTCTAAGCCGGTTCCTCTTGATCATGACTTGATCATTTGAAGCTGGATTACTGCGATATGTGCTTGATCTGTACCTGCACATGGAAATTGAGATTAATTAAGTTCTCTGGCCGGTTTAAAATTAACTTAATTTTTCTAACAATTTTTCCCTTTTTGATTATTTAGAATAAATATTCAAAAATTATAATTTGTGGCCGGTTTAAAATTAATCTACTTATTTTTTCTAACAATTTCTCCCTTTTTGATTATTTATAATAAATATTCAAAAATTGTAATGTGTGGCCGGTTTAAAATTAATCTACTTAATTTTTCTAATAGACGCGCAATCTAACTGGTTGAGTTAGACGTGCAGTCTAACACACAGAGTTAAGCGTGAAGTCTAACTAGTTGAGTTAGATGTGAAATCTAATCCTATTAGACCAGGTGGTCTAATGGATCCTGTTATTAGACGGAGACGTCTGATTTCATTAGACGAGGTCGTCTAACTGAAATACGTCTAATGCCATGCTTAAGCAATTGCTTGAAGCTAGCACCCGCCTACCCACGTGCTCTAGCTGTACGCTACTCCTACTCCACTTTCTAGTGAAGATCAGTACAACAGCCAGCTGCAACCAATTAATCGATGCCACGTAAGCGAATATCCTTCACATTACTTGTTTTGCAGGTACATCTCTGAAGAATATTCGGCGCACTACCTGTTGAGTACGGCCACGATCCTTGTATTCAGAGTCTGCTGTGTACTATGGAGGTGTTCCAAAGAATGCTCGCCACGTGTCACTATGAAGATTCGACCGTTGGTACCCGTTCCTTACTTAAAGAATCTAAAGGACAACGGACAATCTCTTGATCTCTCGCTCGCATTCTAAGAAGAATCTCTGGAATTACTGAGAAATAAAGCTTTTGAATATTCAAACTGTTAGCTGCTTTCTTGCTTTACTGTGTATTAATCAAGAGATAGTTAGAATCAAAGCATAGTTTTAGCTGAGTGATATTCTTCATCATATTGTAAGTTGAACAGAGTCTGTTCCGTTCAATAGTGAGCTATTCGTGCAAACTGTATTTGATTCAAAACATATTATAGTGAATCCTTCCGGTGGATGGAAGAAGGGGTGACGTAAGAGAGTTTGCTCCGAACATCCATAAACAAACTGTTGTGTTGTTCCTTTCTGTCATCTTCTCATTCTTGATCCTAAGCTTCAAACCTAAGTAAACATTTCCGCACTTGATTCTGTTTCAAGTGTTTACAAGGGTTTGTATAGAATAGAAAGTGAATTAAATCCCTAACAAGATTTCTTTCAAACCGTTTTTCCTAAGCCTTCATCAATCGCCAGACCACCGTCTCTATTGATTAAGCCGATCCTATCAATTGGTATCAGAGCTCTGTTTCTATTCTCAAGCTTTCAGAACCTAAATCATGTCTATCATCAATGAGATCCCTATTCTGTCAAGAGACAATTGTGAATATTAGATGATGAGAATGCAAGCTCACATGGCTGCTCTTGATTGCGATATGTGGAGCGTCATTACTTATCGCCCCATAAAGATTTTGAAGCCAAGAAGTAAATGGACTACTGAAGACAAAATAACCAACAACCTAGATAACGTAGCTAGGAACATTCTGTATCAATCGATCAAAATGAACGTATTCTATGAAATCAAGTCCTGTTCCTCTGCTAAAGAAATATGGGATAAGTTAACTCAGATCTATGGTAGAAACGTTCAAGCAAAGAAGGATAAAAAAGTTTTCATGTGTGTTGAAAACAAATCCAAATGGGCTGATAGCGATTCAGAGGAGTCTCCTATTGAAAGAGAGACTGAAGCTGTTACATGCTTGATGGCAGACGACCAATCCAAGATAAATGATGTCTCTACACCAGAATTTACAAACGAAGAGTTAACTAATGCACTCAATGAAATGGCCATTGAGTACAAAAAGTTATCAGATTCGTTTTATGAGATGAAAGTTAAATATGAGTCCAACACTTATCCCTCTCATAAAGCTTCTGAAACAAATGTTTTTGAAAAGAAAGAAGTAGAGATTTTATCAGAAAATGAAACACTAAAAGAACAGATTCAAATCGTTTCTGTTGAAAACAAAAGGCTAAACTATGTAGTTAGTGCTTGGACAAGGTCTAGAGATGCTGTCAAACATCAGATCAGTATGTTAAAACCTGCTGGATCTAGATCTGGTCTAGGATTTGATAACAATGACCCTAACCTGTCCTGCAAAAAGTCAAACTCAGCAAACGACAAGCTTAAGGCAATAAGTTTTGTTAAAGGGAGTATAACTGATAGTGAATCTGATCCTATTCAAGAAGAAGTAGCTTTCAAAAATGAAATAACTTATGTTCCGCCGACTATTAGCTGGCTGAAAAATAAGTTAGAAGCATCCAGCAAGTCTGGCAATCTAAAACCTGACTCAAAGTCAAGGAGTTTTAAGAGAAAATCGTCTTCAAAAGTTAAGGGATCAGTGACTAGCAGAAAGTCGTCTGCTATGTCAAAATCATACGCATTAATCATAGCACAAAATGAGAAATCCATCAGAATAACTCAAATATAGATTCCTAAGGGACTGATTGACCGATGACCCAATTAAAAGTGGGTACCAAAAGATTGTAAATATTCCTTTGTGTAGGTACAAATAAACGATGGGCTAGAGGAATCTGTATAGTATCTTGATAGCGGCTGCTCTAGACATATGACAGGAAACGGACGGCTTCTTACTGATATAGTAGATTGGTCTGGACCTAAGATTACTTTTGGTGACAACAAGAAGGGTAAGACCATGAGTAAGGGTAAAATTATCCATGGTAACCTAACCATTAATGACGTGTTACTTGTAGACAATCTGTGCTATAACTTGATCAGTATCAGTCAGTTATGTGATAATGGTTTGTTAGTTGACTTTCAAACTCATGCATGTCTAGTTAAGGACCAAGATGGAAATAATTTGTTAACTGGTAGTAGAGTAGGAAACTCATATAAAATGAATTGGCAAAAAGAATATTCTGACCCTATGTGCATGATTGCCAAGAACGATCAGAAATGGTTATGGCATAAAAGGCTGAACCATTTGAATTTCAAAACCATTAACAACATTTATTCAAACAACTTAGTTGTTGGATTACCTAAATTACAATTTGCTAAGGACAAGGTGTGTCCTGCTTGCCAGTTAGGCAAACATGGCAGATCATCGTTCAAAAGTAAAGGGAAATCTCAATCCAGCCGTTGCCTAGAACTATTACATATGGATCTGTTTGGTCCAATTCCTGTAAAGAGTCTAGGAGGAATGAGATTTACCCTAATTGTTATTGATGATTTTTCTCGATTTATATGAGTTGCATTTTTGCCATCAAAGGATAAAATTGCTGAAAACTTGAGTAGAATATTTAAAAAAATTCAGAATCAGAAATCTTTGAATATTGCATGCATTAGAAGTGACCAGGGAACCGAGTTCACTAATAGATACCTAACATCTTATCTCGAGGAGACCGGAATTAGGCACGAGTTGTCTAGTGCCAGAACTCCACAGAAAAACGGCATTACTGAGAGAAGAGTGAGGACTCTAAAGGAAGCAGCGAGATCCATGCTAGTTGAATCAGACGTGCCTCAGAGGTTCTGGGTAGAAGCCATAAGCACTGCTTGCTATACACAAAATCGGTCAATAATCAACAAACGTTTTGATAAAACCCCCTATGAACTGTATTATGGGAGAATTCTCATAGTTTCTTATTTTAAGATATTCAGGTGTAAATGTTTTATTCATAACAATGGAAAGGTTTATATGACCGCTTTTGATGCAAAGGCAGATGAGGGATTCATGTTGGGATACTCCTCAGTAAGCAAGGCTTACAGAGTATACACCAACAGAACACAAATCGTTGAGGAATCCCTCCATGTAGTTTTTGATGATCCTGTTGAGAGCAAATCCATTGACCCCATTAATCTTTCTAACAGACTAAAAGCGACAAGTCTTGAGTTTGTGAGTGAAGAAGAAGTTCTGGATAAACGGATTGCGTTGTCTAATCTAGTGACTGATCCGGTTGAGGTTCAACCAGACGTACAAACTCCTGTTCAACAATATGTTAAGAGTTTAGACGTCGTAGAGTCACCCGTTCAGATGACCAATCCCCTTGGATCCAACTTCAGATGGAATAGAAATCATCCACCAGAATTGATCATCGGAAATCCCTTCTCTCCTCGAAGGACAAGACGTTAATTGATGGATGAAATTGCCAACTCTGCATTTATTTCTCAGATTGAACCCAAGAAAATTGGTGAAGCCGTAGTTGATCCAGATTGGATCAATGCCATGCAAGAAGAGTTAAACCAATTTGTGAGAAATAAAGTGTGACATCTAACTCTAGACCAACTAATAAGTCAGTCATAGGAACAAGATGGGTCTTTAGAAACAAGCTTAGTGAAGATGGTCTGGTCATTAGAATCAAAGCTCATTTAGTTGCTCAAGGATACAGACAGGAGGAAGATATCGACTTTGATGAGTCTTTTGCATGGGTAGCAAGACTTGAGGCAATTAGAATCTTCCTAGCATATGCATCATTTAAGAACTTTAAAGTCTTTCAAATGGATGTGAAAAGTGCATTTTTAAATGGCAAATTGAGTGAAGAAGTGTATATTGAGCAACCCCATGGATTTGTAGATCATGTGTTACCTAATAATGTTTATAAGCTTGATAAAGTATTGTATGGTCTGAAACAAGCTCCAAGAGCTTGGTATGACACTTTAACTGAATTTTTGTTTGATCATGATTTCGTTAATGGAACTGTGGATAAAACCTTGTTTTGATTTACTAAAGATTCTCACATTCTACTTGTTCAAATATATGTTGATGATATTATTTTTGGTTTAACTAACCCCAAATTGTGTGAGAAATTTTCTAAGCTGATGCAGGACAAATTTGAAATGAGCATGATGGGAGAATTAACGTTCTTCCTTGGGCTTTAAGTCCGTCAGTTGGAAAAAGGGACCCTCATCAATCAGACCAAGTATACCAAAGAATTACTGTTAGATAAAATTGACCGGTCAAATAAAGAACTTAACTTAAATAAACTTATTGTCTAGGAACGGTCAAGAACTACAACCGGTCAGAATATCAAACCGGTCAGAATATCAAACCGGCCAGAAGAAGCTGTTGGGTCAAATTATTTTGACTAGGTGTTGAAATAATTTACCCACTGATATTTTGATGATGAAATAATTTATGAGTTTTGATACAGGTGTATTAAGACAACATGTTTTTAGACTTGGATCTAATGAGGCTCATTAGATCGATTTTGATCTCCATTCGCTTAAAATTAGACGCAAGTCTAATAGAATTAGACGTACAGTCTAACTCATCGGAGTTAGACGTGTAAGTCTAATAGACGTGTAAAGAATTAGACGGGTAGTCTAATGAATACACGGAATTAGACGTGAGTCTAATAGAATTAGACGTGGCAGTCTAACTCATCGGAGTTAGACGTGTAAGTCTAATAGACGTGTAAAGAATTAGACGGGTAGTCTAATGAATACACAGAATTAGACGCAAGTCTAATAGAATTAGACGTACAGTCTAACTCATCGGAGTTAGACGTGTAAGTCTAATAGACGTGTAAAGAATTAGACGGGTAGTCTAATGAATACACAGAATTTGACGTGAGTCTAATAGAATTAGACGTACAGTCTAACTCATCGGAGTTAGACGTGTAAGTCTAATAGACGTGTAAAGAATTAGACGGGTAGTCTAATGAATACACGTAATTAGATGTGAGTCTAATAGAATTAGACGTACAGTCTAACTCATCGGAGTTAGACGTGTAAGTCTAATAGACGTGTAAGTCTAATAGACGTGTAAAGAATTAGACGGGTAGTCTAATGAATACACAGAATTAGACGTGAGTCTAATAGAATTAGACGTACAGTCTAACTCATCGGAGTTAGACGTGTAAAGAATTAGACGGGTAGTCTAATGAATACACGTAATTAGACGTGAGTCTAATAGAATTAGACGTACAGTCTAACTCATCGGAGTTATACGTGTAAGTCTAATAGACGTAAAGAATTAGACGGATGGTCTAATGAATACGCGGAGTTAGACGGGGCAGTCTAACTCAGTGGAGTTAGACGTGCCGGTCTAATGGTTATTATAATTAGACGGGTTGTCTAATTAATTGAAAGTTAGACATGAGTCTAACTCCTTCAGATTAGTCTGAGGTAGAACCGGAGTTAGACGGGGCAATCTAACTCAGTGGAGTTAGACGTGCCGGTCTAATGGTTATGTTATAATTAGACGGGTTGTCTAATTAATTGAAAGTTAGACGTGGGTCTAACTCCTTCAGATTAGTCTAAGGTAGAACCGGAGTTAGACGGGGCAGTCTAACTCAGTGGAGTTAGACGTGCCGGTCTAATGGTTATGTTATAATTAGACGAGTTGTCTAATTATTAAAAGTTAGACGTGGGTCTAACTCCTTCAGACAAGTCTGAGGTAGAACTGGAATTAGACGTGTAGTCTAACTCAGTGGAGTTAGACGTACCCGTCTAATGGTTATTGGAATTAGACGCGAGTCTAATTATATTAGACCAGGCGGTCTAATAGACGTTTTTCATTAGAAGGAGTTGACTTATTTCATTAGACTGATCCGTCAAACTGAAATACGTCTAATGCTCTAATTAAAGCAGTATGCTTGAATCTAGCATCTCTCCTACCCACGTGCTATATCTGTACCCTACTCCTGCTCCACTTTCCTGTGAAGATTAATACAACAACTATATGCATCCAATCAAGGAATGCCACGTAAGAGAATTTTCCTCATATTTACCCGTTTGCAGGTACATCCCTGATGGAATATTCGGCGCACTACCAGTTCGGTACGGCCACGATCCTTGTGCTCAGAACCTGCTGTGTACAATGGAGGCTTTCCAATGGAAGAGCGCCACGTATCATTCTTGAAGATTCGACCGTTAGCTCCTGATCAATATTTAATCAATCCTTAGAGCAATGGACGAAGCACCTTTGAGCGACTTTATCAACCAATCAAACAAGCAATCTGATTATGCAGAGAGAGAAACTACTCAATCTTCTTGCTTACTGAAGTTATTTTGTGAAGCTTCTTTCTGATTGTACTGTGTGTGAATCGAGAGAGAGCTATAATCAAAACACCAATAGCTGAGTGATATTCTTCATCTTCTTGTAATTGAACAGAAAGTGTTCTGTTCAATAGTGAGCTAAGTGTGTGTAAATTGTATTTGATTCTTATCATCTTATAGTGAATCCTTCCGGTAGTTGGAAGAAGGGGTGACGTAGGAGAGTTTCTCCGAACATTCATAAACAAACTGCTGTGTTCTTCATTTTCTGTCATCTTTTCATATTTCATCTTGTGCTTCAAACCCATGTAAACAATTCCGCCTTGAATCTGTTTCAATTGTTTACACAAGTTTGCGTAGAATAGAAAGAGATATTAATCTCTAACATGATTTCTATCAAACCGTTTTTCATAAGCCTTCATCATTAGCCAGACCCCCGTCTATATTGATAAAGCCGATCCTATCAATTGGTATCAGAGCCTTATTTCTATTCTCAAGCCTTTCCTAAAATATGTCTAACATACCCAAAGATGCCAGTGCTACAACCATTCCAACTTTCTCTCGCGAAAACTATATTGTTTGGAAGAAAATTTTAGAGTTGGGACATACACACGTGGGGAAAGAATGCATGAAACTCGAAAAATGGAAGGAGGGTACGAGTTATGATAGTATTCCAAAAGAAACAGTGCAAATCTGGTTCAAGTTGCGAAATATCCCTCCCCATATAACGCGGAAGCCTTAAGACATTTTGCTAGCCTTCTAGGAAACCCGTTATACATGGACAAAATCACTATGGAAAGCAAAAATCTCACATATGCTAGGATGAGCGTTGAAGTTTAACCCAGAAGCGTTCTCCCCGACGAAATTATAGTGGTGGATTGAAAGGGAAATGCTACCAAGATGGGCGTACACTATGAATAGCGACCGTACATATGCGTGAACTGCAATACCTTTAAACATTCTATAATGAGATGCCCTAAATTAATGGCCAACCAGAAAGCAAACCAGAAACAACAAATGCAGAATGGAGAAGTCAAACAACAAAAGGTTCCTAGTACAAATGAAACAGTTGTGGAAAAACAAGCAGCAAAAGAAAGCAATGCCAGAGAGAAAGATGTTCAGAATTCGGGTGAAGGAACAAAAGGAAATCAAACTCAAGAAGAGGGAAGTAAGAAAGGAAAGGAAATTGATGAAACGGGGGATTCTGAAGAAGATAAACCTAAATGCAAGGATGAGGAAGATGAAATAAAAGATAGAATAGAGGAGAAGGAAACTAAGGTTGTTGATCCTCAAACACGGAAAACTGAAGCAGAGGAAAGTATTGACAAAAACTTTGAAATCCTGAAAAATAATACATTTTATTATATTAGTACGAGTTCAAATAGAGGAAGATTAAACAATAAGAGCAGACAGGCATCATCATCTGCTTCAATTCAATCTCTCTTAATGAAGAACGCGAGAAGATTGAGACGTGGAAGAAGGCAATATGGTCAAAAGGCGGATATGAAGACAACATAGGTTGGGATAGCTAGATTGTAGTCTATGTTCATTTTAATCTGTATTTTGTAATGTTATTTGACTGCCACCATTCAAAAACTTTTCGGTCTTTTGTTTGTCATCTTATAATCAAAACTAGGGTTTGTTTAGTTTTGATTATTGACCCCTCTCACTTTTGGGCTTTTTAATGAAATAGTGTTAAACCGTTTTTCTAAAAACATATATATATTTGTATTTATTATCTTTAATATTTTGCATAATAAATTGCCGATAATAAACATGAGACAACAAATCAATGTAGTTGTTGCAGAAGACCTGGTTGCACTAGTGGAAGATGTTCTAGTACTCGTGATGAATGTTTAATGGGATGTTAATTATATTATATGAAATATTGGTTGATTAATAAAAAAATAATATCAATATTTAGTTTTATTAATAATTAAATTATTATCTTTTTTATAATTAGTTTTTTATTATATAGTTAATATCTCATTATCTATAATAAGTTTTGTGACAAATCAATTTATGAACTAATAATCCATTAAATATTATAAATATAATTTTCTTTTCTAAATAGTTCATCAAATATGGTAAAAAAAATTACCAACGATCGGCACGATCGGCACAATCGGTACGATCGGCACGATCGACACGAACGACACAAACGACACAGATTCTCGCCGCGACCGCGCTTTTACATTGGAAGTCGGCTGCCATCCTCCAGCACCTTCGATTGGTTGTCGTGAGCCCTGTGGAACGTGTTCTGTTGTGCAAGGAACGGTCGCGGTCATCTTCTCCTACCGTCGATCAGAGCATTTCGTCAAAACCCCCTTCTGTAGAGACCTATCGTCGAATCGGCGTTGGTCGCCCTCCTCTACTCACTTTTCGCCTACAAGTTAGTTCGGACCTCGGTCAGGACATCAAACCACACCGCGAGGTGCGGGTAGGTCTCCATTGAACTTCTTTCTCGCCGTTTGAATCAAGTGTTCGGTCTGGAGGAAGCTTCGTAGCTACAGACCATTCCAAAATTGCTTAAACCCTTTCTTGTTTGAGCAACTATCTTCAAGCCCCTATTCCGGTGCAATTGGTTTCCAATCGTGCTGTTTGCGCCCTCTCTTTTCTGCAGAATTCCAACCTCTGTGGCTCCTTTGAAGATTAGGCAGTTTGTGCTTGATTTTTCCAATGACTGGTACGCGCCCATCCAGTGTTGTTACTCGGGCAAGGGGCGTCGTTCAAGTCCTCCCTGATGATCCTAATAAGGTGTTGAAGGGGTCGTCGACAAGCAACAAGGCTAGGTCTGATAGACGAACTCGCGGGTCTCTTAACAATCCCAGGAAGCAGAAGCTAGAAATTATGGATGAAGTTCTAAAAAATGGAAAAGATGAGCCTATTATTTCTATGCCAAATACATCATCGGGTATTAGTTCTTTTCCACATGCTGATGAATTATATGAGAATAGTTCTATTGGGGATTCATACTATAATGATACGCATGTTCATAATAGAAATGATAGAACTGAATTGATATGAAAAGATAGTAATGCATATAGAAATGATAGGACTTTAATTCCAGAAATATCTGTTGTTATTGGAATTGCTGCACAGAATGAACCGTTAGGGTCTCTAATTGGTAACCTAGATCTGACTGGTCATTCTGTTGGGAAATTGGATTTGAAATCTTTCCTGGATGAAACTGATGACAATCGGGTTGTTTGTGTTGAAAATTCGGTCCCAAAGTTGGAAATAATCTGTCAAAAGGGCCTTAAGGTAATGCAGGAAAATGACATAAATTGTACAAGTTTATCGGATCCTATTGAAAGCTCAATGTTGGGGTCTGTTTCTGCATCGGGTGAAAACATTAAGCTGAGATCTATGTGTGTTTTGAATGATCCTACTGAAGTTGATATTGGGGTTCCTATTGAGGTAAATATGACAAGGCTGAATAAGACTGCTGGTCGAGAATCAGTAAGTTCAAAGAATATTACAAGGTTGGGATTAGTTTCAGAAACAGGAAAACATGACAGTTTGGGTTATTCAGTTGCAGAGAAAGATCAGAAAATAGAGTTTACCGGTCCTATTAGAGAGGATGCTGAACTGGGCAAAATGGGTCATATTGAAATTGCTTCTACAGAGTTAGAAATATCAGCTGCTTAGAGTCCATTGGGTCCAAAGAATGACATAATTTCAGAATCTTGTTCTGTAATGGGAAGTCTTGCAAAACTGAAAGTCTTGGGTTCCATTTATGATCAAAATGCTAAGTCTACCTGCTCTACTAAGGATCAAATGAAAAGTCAGACAACCGGACTAGGGACTATGCTAGAAAAAGGTTAGACAGAAGACACTAAATGCGCCCAGGATTCTGAAATTGAGGTTAATATTGCAGGATATTCTAAACAACCTACACATCTAGCTGAAACTGTTGAAGGACATAGTCTAACAGAATCTAGAAACACTGAAGAAATTGGATCTGAGTTGGAGCAGGTCAAGGAAATAAATTCAGCTAAATTAGAAAAACTTAATAAAATAGATCTAAAGGATGATGAACTGAACTTGATTGGTATAGTCAATGGTGAATGCTTGGCTGAGAATTATATTGATTCGTTGGTTGATGGCACCATGAATGACAATCTGTTTGAAAATCTGGCTCTAGGTATGGATCTCATGGAAGATACAAATAAGTTGGGTCAGAATATAAGTCAGGGTATAAGAGGTGAAGAATGTATGAAACTGGAAGAATTAGCCAACGATTTTCGCTTGGCTGAGTTTGATAAGGGGTTAGCCAACAGTTTTCGCTTGGTTGAGTCTGTTAAGGGGTTAACCAACGATTTTTGTTTGACTGGGTTTGAAAAAGATAATTTGGTTGCTCACATAAGTCCTGGTG
>NW_025919507.1:0-999 GCF_907164915.1 Impatiens glandulifera | reverse complement strand
GACAACCGGAGGGTGCATGCCTGACACGTGTTCAAATCTGCAAACCGGCTACGTCATCTTTACCTGATGAGTATCTGCATGCTTGCCAAGTGTTAGGAAGGTGAAACGTGCAAGCAACCTCTCTATACCGGCGTGACTCTGAATTAACCAATCCCACGGTGAGAGAAGAAAATGACCGTTGGGATCATCTTCACTATAAAAGGAAGATGAAGCGACCTCATTAATAACAAGTTACGAAAATCTTAGAGAGATAAAGAAATCTCACGCGCGATCCAAAACCGTTGTATCATTTACCGAAATCTATTGTTGTGTTGTGTTATTATATTACATCAAGAGTGAGTGGTGTAACCGGCGAGTAGCGAGTTAGGCTCGACCGGCAGTGTAATTGTTGTAATCTTGAAAGTTAGTGGAGATCCTTCTCATAACCTGAGAAGAAGGGGTGACGTATGAGGGTTTGCTCCGAACATCCATAAAAAATCTTGTCTCGTGTCATTTCCTTTATTTCCTGCTTACTCACTTAACCTAACCACAAACCAAAACAATCTTACTCCTTAAATCAAAAACCGGTCCATACACTCCATCTAACCGACTCCTTGTTAATCTCATCAAAACTAAGTCGCATACGTTGCTTCAGACTGAAACAGACATTTCCGCCCTTGAACCCGGTTCAAGAGTCTATGACAGTTTGCGAAGTGCTGAGAACGGTTATAGTCTCTAACCGGACTATCACCAAAGTGTTCTGTGTTGTGTAAGCGGCCACCGTTCCTAAAACCGGAAACACTCCGGTCCTCCAAGGTCGTCCCCGATCCTAACAAGTGGTATCAGAGCGAGGTTCTTAGTACTCAAGCAACCGAAGAAGATGGGAAGCATGACCCACAGTGACAAGCCACCAATGCTAAACAGTGAAGCGTTTAACAGTTGGAAGAAACAGATGTATCTACATCTGATCACGCTAGATGATGAGATGAGCCGAGTTCTGAAAGAAGGGCCAATCAAAAT
>NW_025919506.1:2548-3321 GCF_907164915.1 Impatiens glandulifera | reverse complement strand
TCAAAGTACTGACAGGCTCGAAGCAGGGGCAGGAGGACGAGTGCAAACATGTCCATAACTCATGCCGATCTCTATGAAGCAAACCTTTCTTTGTTACCGAGAGGTCCTCCATGACAGCAGAAAACCGGAGCAGTGCTCCTCCACAGACTGATAAGACTCCGGAACATGAGCAAGTAAAGGAAGTAGTGGTTGATACAATCATCTCTTGTCTTCACAAATACAACAATACTACCGATGAGAAGATTGCAACCGTTGAAACCAACTTGACAGAAACTATCCGGGCATCCATTCAATCCGAAATTGCCAACACCACTCAAACTTCGATCAAGTCAATGATAGATGAAACCGTGCAAACATCAATTAAGTCAATGATCGCCGAATCCGTTCAAATCGCAACCGCTCCTTTGATATACATGATGCCTATGGCCGCTCAGATTGAGGAGCTGTCCAAACTTCAAGTCAACAAAACTCAAGCGCAGATCAGTTCTGATGCCAAAACTGCCAAGAAACTTCAAGACGAAGAAAAGGAGAGGGAACGGTTAAGGAAGGAAATTTAAGACAAAGATCATGAGTTCGCCAAGAAATGCAATGAGGAAGAAAAAGCTGCTCTACAAGAAGACACACCGGCTTAACCCTCGCACTCTATGAAAACAAGGAACAAAAACAAACGGAAAGCGGTTGCGGCTGTAATGAAGCTGGCGGAACGAAGCGGTCTAGGAGAGATTCAACCGGTCGGACTAAACGAAGAACCTCTTGACGAAGAAGAAGAAGAG
>NW_025919506.1:0-2448 GCF_907164915.1 Impatiens glandulifera | reverse complement strand
TCGATAGATTCAAATCTCATAACTTATTTTTCTCTCGAATTTCGAGTGGAATAAGGAAATAAAATGGTAGGATAGACTAAATTTTATTTTTATTTTGTCGATTAAACTAATTTGACATGGAGGAATGGGCGCTTAATATACACATTGAAACTAGGAAAAAATAATGTTTTTAATATTATGTTTTTTTGTATAAGGTTTGGTTTTGATTACACGTGAGAAAAAACATAAGAGTTATTCTTAATGTGTCCATTCAAAAATGGTGTCTCTACTTTAATTAATTGCTCATTTTTAAAACATGATTTCCCACTTTTATTATTAATCATCAAGATCTTATCAATCATCTTTAATAACTTAATTTCTATCCTACATCTAAGAATTTAACTAATATATCTCTAAATAAACATGTGTCTATAATTCCTCGTGATATTAATAAGAATTAAAATCGAAAAATGTAAACACACTTTCATAAAATTTGATATATTTAATCAAATAATAAGCTCCTATTTTAGATTTTTAAATTTATTATACACGTGTACAGACAAAGTGAGAAAATAGAAATAGAAAAAAAGTCTTAACAAAATATTTTAAAATATATTTTTATTTTTTATATTTAAATAAAAAACAAATAGACTTTCAAATTTACCACACTTTTTATAATATCATTTATATATATTATAATAATTATTAACAATTTAATTTGTAATTGAAATAATATAAAATAATATTTTCAGTTTATTCAGCATTAATTTACATTTGTATATATTAAATTTTCAATTAACTTAACACTAATTAGTTTTTTATATGAAATAATACATGTCAATTAAACTTTTCATGGATAATTATTTTTAATAATATTTATTTGATGATTTTATTTCCATATTATTAAATTTTAATACCTTAATTATATTATTATTTATGATTCCATCTAATTGATTTAATATGAAATTAAATTTTCTTATTTAACATAAATTTTATTGATAAATAAATTTAAATATTTTAATGGTTTACTTAATATCGATATTGTATTTAGTATATAATAATAAGAGTAATTAATTTATAGTATAATAAATATAAAATTATATAAATTATTAATAAATAAAATTGAATAATTATCACTCCCTTAATTTTGTTAAATTATAATATTTAAGACAATATCCATTTCTAATTAAGGCCTTTTTAACCCAATTATTGATATATTTTTCTTTTAGGTTTTGTTAAAATTTATTATTAAAAAAAATCTAGCATAAATTTTAAATAAAAAATATTTATTTTTAAAAAATAATAATAATAATTTTTGAGGGTGAGTATAACAATACTAATTATATTAATAAAATTATTACAACTAGAAACTATTTTATTGCATATACTATAAATTCAATTAAAAATAATTATTGTTTGTTTTAAATATTCTAAATAATATTGAGAGATAAAATATTTGATTATTTTAAATTATAAATGAACTAACACATTTTTTTTTTTGAAAAACGACTTAGCGTTATTTTATTAAGAATTCCCAAAAATAGGAAAAAAAACCACGAGTTTAAGAGATCATTCTAGACAGGCCTAGAATGATTTTGAAGTCGTAACATTCTAAATAAAAGCTAAAAAGCTAAAAACGTAAATGAATTATATGATTACAATGCTTTCAATTCTAGTGAGTTTAAAAAACGGTAAATTCCAGTTCCTACAGATATTCCAGTTCTGCTCCGTGTTTGTAATTCTTGTCCACGTTCCCGCGAGGGTGCTGCAATCCGATACAATATCTTTCCATAACTCTTCAACGCTCCTGCGGGTTTTTCCATATAACCTTGCATTCCGTTCTTGCCAAATGTTATACACCACTGCTCCAAAGCCGCACTTGAACACGCTTGTTGCAAATCTATTTCCCTTGGCTTTGAGTAGTGCTGCATCTTTGATTTCATTCCATTCGCTCGAGAAACTGATCAACTCCAGGCTTTTATAGAATTTATTCCAAAGCTCTGAAGCAATTTAGCAGCTCCCGAATTAGTGATCTATGCTTTCTTCATTTCCTCTACATAGAAGACAGTTCTTATCTGGGATGCTTATATAATTGCTGATACGATCACGAGTGCTGAGTCTTTCCCAAAATGTGAGCCATATGATGAATTGGTGTCTAGGGATAGTATTCGTTGACCATACAAGAGGAGCCCATTCTACTTTCTGTACTTTTTCTTGTGTTATCTCCCATATTTTCTTCAATACCAGCTTCCCATTGTCCTCAGCTTTCCATTCATGAATATCTGGTCTGTCGTGTAGTTATATGTTACTTATATGATCAAGTATCCTTTGTCTTTTTGGATTTCTTCTTAGGATGAGTCCCAATTCCCGTCTTTAATGTCTCTAATTTTCGCTCCTGTGCAGTCCCTTCTAATGCGGGTATTTTGAAACTCTTCCTTTTGGATGATAGGCCGATTTTCGTACTAGGGG
>NW_025919505.1:0-1567 GCF_907164915.1 Impatiens glandulifera | reverse complement strand
CTTCTTCCAACCATCGGAAGGATTCACTATAATATATTTTGAATCAAATACAGTTTACACGAATAGCTCAATGTTGAACAGAACAGACTATGTTCAACTTACAATATGATGAAAAATATCACTCAGCTAAAACGATGCTTTGATTCTAACTCTCTCTTGATTAACACACAGTAAAGCAAGAAAGCAGCTAACAGTTTGAATACTCAGAAGCTTGATTTCTCAGTAATTCTAGAGATCCTTCTTAGAATGTGAGAGAGAGATCGAGAGATTGTCCGTTGTCCTTTAGATTCTTTAAGTAAGGAACGGGTACCAACGATCGAATCTTCATAGTGACACGTGGCGAGCTTTCATTGGAACGCCTCCATAGTACACAGCAGACTCTGAATACAAGGATCGTGGCCGTACACAACAGGTAGTGCGCCGAATATTCTTCAGAGATGTACCTACAAAACAAGTAATGTGAAGGATATTCGCTTACGTGGCATCGATTGATTGGTTGCAGTTGGCTGTTGTACTGATCTT
Organism: Impatiens glandulifera; assembly: GCF_907164915.1. Classification (NCBI taxonomy): domain Eukaryota; kingdom Viridiplantae; phylum Streptophyta; class Magnoliopsida; order Ericales; family Balsaminaceae; genus Impatiens; species Impatiens glandulifera. The sequence continues at coordinate 1,045 of NW_025919505.1, read as the reverse complement.
CACTAGAAAGTGGAGTAGGAGTAGCGTACAGCTAGAGCACATGGGTAGGCGGGTGCTAGCTTCAAGCAACTGCTTAAGCATGGCATTAGACGTATTTCAATTAGACGACCTCGTCTAATGAAATCAGACGTCCCCGTCTAATAACAGGATCCATTAGACCACCTGCTCTAATGGGATTAGATTTCACGTCTAATTACAATCACTTCAGACTAATCTGAAGGAGTTAGACTGCACATCTAACTTTCACTAGTTAGACTGCACGTCTAACTTTCACCAGTTAGACTGCGCGTCTAACTCCGCTAGTTAGACTGCAAGTCTAACTCCCCTAGTTAGACTGCACGTCTAACTCCGTGTATTAGACTGCACGTCTAACTTCGCGAGTTAGACTGCACGTCTAACTCCATGTGTTAGACTGCACGTCTAACTCAACCAGTTAGACTGCGCGTCTAACTCCGCTAGTTAGACTGCACGTCTAACTCCGCTAGTTAGACTACACGTCTAACTCCGTGTGTTAGACTGCACGTCTAACTCAACCAGTTAGACTGCGCGTCTAACTCCGCTAGTTAGACTGCACGTCTAACTCCGCTAGTTAGACTACACGTCTAACTCCGTGTGTTAGACTGCACGTCTAACTCCGCTAGTTAGACTGCATGCCTAACTCCATGTGTTAGACTGCACGTCTAACTCAACCAGTTAGATTGCGCGTCTAACTCTGCTAGTTAGACTGCACGTCTAACTTCGTGTGTTAGACTGCACATCTAACTCCGTGTGTTAGACTGCACGTCTAACTCAACCAGTTAGACTGCGCGTCTAACTCCGCTAGTTAGACTACACGTCTAACTCCGCTAGTTAGACTACACGTCTAACTCCGTGTGTTAGACTGCACGTCTAACTCCGCTAGTTAGACTGCATGCCTAACTCCATGTGTTAGACTGCACGTCTAACTCAACCAGTTAGATTGCGCGTCTAACTCTGCTAGTTAGACTGCACGTCTAACTTCGTGTGTTAGACTGCACGTCTAATTCAACTAGTTAGACTGCACGTC
>NW_025919504.1:0-21008 GCF_907164915.1 Impatiens glandulifera | reverse complement strand
CGATCGGAAGCATGCGAGGAAAGCAATGATGCTTTATTGATCTGAAGTTGACAACCTGAGGTGCATGTTCAACACGTGTCCAAATCTGAAAACCGATTATGTCATCTTCTGCTCAGAGCTGCCTGCATGACTGCCAAGTGTTGAGGAAGGTGAAGCGTGCAAGCAACCTCTCTGCACCGGCGTGATAACGATTAACCAATCCAGAGGAGAGAGAAGAAAGTGACCGTTGGCTCTTCTCAGCTATAAAAGGAAGACGAAACGTCTTCATTTAATGCAGTTGTGAAGTTAAAGATTACGAAAAACAAATCATCAAAGCATTAAGTTAGAGAGATAAACTGTTATATTTCAAAAATGGTGTGTCTAAAACCGGAAGCTTTCTGTATTGTGTTGAGTTGTTGTATTACATCAAAGTGTGAGTTGGTGTAACCGGCGAGTAGCGAAGTTGGGCTCGACCGACAATGTTGTTGTAACTATAAAAGTTAGTGGAGATCCTTCTCATAACCTGAGAAGAAGGGGTGACGTAGGAGGGTTTGCTCCGAACATCCATAAAAATCCTTGTCTCGTGTTCTTTCTTTCGTTTTCATTACTTACTTACTTAACCTAACCTCAAACCAATCGTACTCCGTAAACCGGTCCACTCATATCCATAAAACCGACTCCTTCTAAAACATCATCTAAAGTCGCATACATTGCTTCAAACTGAAACGAACATTTCCGCCATTGAACCCGGTTCAAGAGTCTGTGACAGCTTGTGTAGTGCTGAGAACGGTTTTAGTCTCTAACCGGACTATCACCAAAGTGTGTTGTGTGTTGTAAGCGGCCACCCTTCCTGAAACCGAAAACACCCCGGTCCTCCAAGGGCGTCCCCGATCCTAACATATTGTCTTGCATAGATTTATACTCTTCGTTCATTGCACAAATCCACTTTTCAGAATTAGTATCCTTCATAGCATGTTGGAAGCTGATAGGGTCATCTTCCATTATACTACCACTATCTTCATTTTCTTGAAGAAAAAATATATAATCATTTCATATAGCAGTTCTCCTTTCTCTAGTGGATCGTCTTAAAAGCACTTGATCTTGAGGTTGTTGAGTTTGTTCTTCATGAGTTTGTTCAACAATTTCTTGTTGCTCTTGATTTTGAACTTGATCATTCATATGAATAATATCCATATCAATGTCAAAATCATTTGGGATATGAATCAAGTCTTCCTCAATAGGAATCGTTGAATCAAAATTATCTTCAAAGACAAAGTTATTTCTCCCATCAAACTCAATATCCTCAAAAAATATTGCAGTTCCCGTCTCAAAAATTGTTTTTAACTTGGGATCATAAAATTTATATCCCCTTGATCGTTCAGAGTACCCAATAAAATAACTGCTAACTGTTTTGGGATCAAATTTTTTTTCATTCGGCCTATAAGGCCTTGCCCCAGCAGGACATCCCCAAACATGAAAATGCTTTAAACTAGGTTTACGACTAGTCCAAAGTTCATAAGGTGTTTTAGCAGTTGCTTTACTTGGTACTCTATTTAAAATGTAGGCTGCAGTCTTTAGTGCCTCTCCCCATAGGGATTCTGGTAAAGTCGAACGACTAATCATACTCCTTACCATGTCCTTAAGAGTGCGATTACGTCTTTCAGCCACACCATTCATTCTCGGTGAACCATGCATGGTGTATTGTGGGACAATCCCACACTCCTCTAGATATCTGACAAAAGGTCCTGGACGTTGTTCACCTGAACCGTCATATCTACCGTAATATTCACCACCACGGTCAGATTTGACTTTCTTTATTCTTTTATTGAGTTGGTTTTCAACTTCAATTTTAAATGATTTGAACACATCCAATACTTGTGATTTTTCATGAATTAGAAATATGTATGCATATCTTGAGTAGTCATCTATAAATGATACAAAGTATTGTTGACCATTTCAAGAAGATGTAGGAAATGGCCCATAAATGTCCGTATGTATCAACACTAAGACGTCATTTGCCCTTATTGCACATAATTTCTTCCTTTTAGTTTGTTTTCCTTTAATGCATTCAATACATACATTAAAGTTTGAAAAATCAATTTTATCCAAAATTCCTTCGGAAACAAGTCTTTCAACTCTATTTCTAGAGATATGTCCTAATCGCTTGTGCCATAAGGAACTTGAATTTTCATTATTTATTTTTCGCTTAGTACCATGTGATTCCACATTCAAGGTTTCATTATAAGAAGCAATTGTTTCAAGCAAATAAAGATTATCATAAGCTATAAGTGAACCAGTTCCAACAACTTTAGAATTAATAGATAAAGTTAAATTTCCATTTCCAAATGAACAATGATATCCCAATTTGTCCATACAAACAACAGAAATTAAATTACGTCTAAATGACGGTACAACAAAAGTATCCATTAAATCCAAATAATAACCAGTACTTAATAACAATCTAAAATGCCCTATTGCTTCCACTTCTACCGATTTCCCATCTCCCACATAAATGCGTCTTTCAGCATCAATTGGTCTTCGGTAATTCAGGCAACCCTGCAATGAAACACTTATATTAACAGTAGCACCAGAGTCTAACCACCAAGTGTTTCTTGGTACTGAAGCTAAATTAACTTCAGAACAAACTAAATTATGAAATGTACCTTTCTTAGCACGCCAAATACGGTACTTAGGACAATCTTTCTTTTGATGTCCATCCTTCTTACAAAAGAAACAACTCTTATCAATTTTAAATTGAGATTGAGATTGAGTTCATTTCTTTTGTGCTGGAAATTTATCATTAGCAGCCACATTTTTCCTCTTTATACCCCTTTCTTTAGAGGTGCTTGCCAAATGAGCACTTTCGGTCTTGTTTTGCTTCAATCTCTCTTTCTCTTGTACACAAAATGAAATGAGCTCATTAAGAGACCATTTCTCCCTTTGACAGATATAACTGACCTGAAATTGACTGAATTGAACAGGAAGAGATATAAGCACCAAGTGCACGAGTAAGTCTTCAGACAACTCGAGTTTGAGTGCTTTAACTTAGAAGCAACATTAGACATCTCCATGATGTACTCCCTTATGTTTTCCTTACCTTTAAACTTCATTGAAATTAGTCTCTTTAAAAGAGTGTTAGTTTCTGCTTTATCACTTTTCTCAAAGTACTTTTCGATTTTGGCAAGGAAATCTTTGGTATTGGTTATCTCATCAGATATCGCACCCCTAAAAGCCTCAGGTATGCCGCGCTTTATGATCATAAGACTCAAACGATTAAAACGTTCCCACTTCTCATATATTCTCTTATCATGAGAGTTACTATCATCCGTAGTAGGAGTGGGCTCATCCATTCTAAACGAAAAGTCGATATTCATGCATCCGAGAACAATAAGAATGCTCTCTTTCCAATCCTTAAAATTACTTCCATTAAGGATCGGAATTGAATTAGCATTAGCAAATACAGTAGCAATAGCTGTACTCATAAAAAAAACAAAATAATAAATTACATTAATAACATGCTCATGACTATAATATTAAGTAACAATTAAATTCAAATTATGATTTATCCCATCTCAAAATACTTAACACAACATTAATATCAAGTCTTTGGACAGTAATATTAATTGCTAATAGTATTTTGTTGTAATGATCAAACATTAATAATAAGACATGTCAAATAATAAAATCTTTGGATAGATTAATTATTCACATAAATATGACTTTATAATTATTACATGTTTATCATCACAAGTATTTATGTAATTCGGTCAATTAATTATCAATCTTTGGATCAAATAATATAATTACATGAATTACACAATACTTACATTCAAAATTTTATTGAATCAATTTCAACAAAAATTGTCACTTTGGTGATTATTTGTATCAATGAATACAATTCAATTAATGAACTATAATATCATTAATTTTGAATTTAAATGTCATATATATTATTGTATATAACCAAAATCAATAATATATTATTTTCTGAATAAACATATTATTTTGTTTTGATAAATGACATGTAATTTAATTTAATTTTATTGTGAAATAAAATAAATTATACCTAATAAATTATATATATATATATATATATTATTATATATTCCTCAATTCTCTCTTAAGATTTATAATATATTATATATTATATCAATCAATAATCTAAATAGTCGACTTAAGAGAGAATCTTAATATCCCTAAATTTTATCAACAAACAATTCCCCTTTTTAACCCTAAATTTTTATATTTTCACCAAATTTATTTGAAATTATCACAAATTAATATATATATATATATATATATATATTCCTAATAACATGCTTTTATTATCAGCATGCATATAACATATAAATTCATGCATATTAATTTCATGCTTATAAATTGCATGCATATAATTTCATATTAATCAGCATGCATATAAATCTGCATATATCTACACCCGATATAATTTTCTCCTCACATAATTAAATCTTAATATGTTATCTACACCGATATAATTTAATATATAATTAAATCTGTATATTATATCTACATCGATATAATTTCTCACATAATTAAATATGAATATATATCTATCCCCATATAATTTCTCACATAATTAAATTAGGATGGCTCTGATACTTGTTAGATTATCTGAATTAAATCCTAATAATATACATGAGAAAAGAATATTACGATTAACATTAGCGGAAGCGTACCTGTACTCGTCATCTCTTTCCTTATATTTGAAAGATTCTTTAGTTTTCTCTTCCTTTAGAAGTGGAATGGATCTTCCAATTGATGAGTACGTCAAATTTTGTTTTTCTCTCTCTGTTGATGGAGACGCAAAGAGGAAATTGAATCGTACATCAATTGGGGACCATACCGTTACAAAATAATGTTAGTTATTTTGGTTTAAACATTTCTAATTTAGCCCCTTCATAAAATTAGAAAGTCCACTTAGGTATCCTCACTTTATATTCATGACAAATACACCCATAAGCCTATAAACTTGATTTCTAATTAGATCACATTATTTTGGCTTAATTAAAAGATGACATTTGCACAATTATTTATTATAATAGTGACCCATAAATTCCAACACAATAAACATTGGCTTTATTATAAAATCAACAATAAATCTAAAAAAATAATGCATTATAAGACAATCTTGTTGATATTGAAAATTAATTATAATGTTTTTCAAAGAATCTGTAACATAATATAAGAGAATAATGAAGTTACATAAATTTAAGAAAAAATTGTAAACCCTCCAAAGTTTGAGATAATTATATTTCCTTAAAGAGTGTTTTAAAAATTAAAAATAAAAATAAACAGAGTACATATAATTGTTATTTGTTTACTTAATCGAGAAGCTCAATAATCTTATATGGATTTCCTCCCGTAATATATTTGGATCGTAAAATCTATGTGTATTCCCTTGAGATTTTTAAATTGCAACCTGTAGAAAAAACATTTATTTTGGTTTTCGTGAAAAGCATTAGGTTCGAGAATTTTAACATTGGTTTGCGTTGGTTTGCGTTAGAAATTTTCTTTTATAATAAACCATTGGTTTAAAATATTTTTAAACGATTCATAATCGCTTTTGAAATTAATTAAAAATAATTAATTTGGAGTTTCATTTTAAATAATCAAGAGATTTTAAATAATTAAATTATAATTTTATTTTTTAGAAATCCGTCGTCAGTTTAAATTAATTAAACATAATTAATTTTGAAGATTATTTGTTTTAAAACAGAGTAGCCAACTATTTTTTTTAAATCAATAAAAGTGGCATACATTTATGAACGTATTGATTAAAGTTTCTTTTAATTCGTAATTTAGTGATACTCGGGAAAAAGCTTTCGCGCTTCATCCTACGTACCCGTTTTAAAAATTGTCTCTACTTATAAAGTTGACTTTTGAAAATCGGTTGTATCACACTTAAGTTTTAACCGATTATTCTTCTGATCCTAGTCATGCTCTTAGGTTTTAGCGTTATTTAAAATATTAAGACAACATTTATATAATGGTACATGTTGCTAATTATAACTATGGAAGAATATACATGAAGAACATCAGTCATTTTTAGAGTGTTAGAGTTTAGAAATAAACAAAAAATAGCCTTACTCAAAAAAAAGATTTTTGTGGAAATATCTCAAAAATATTTTTAAATCATTTTCTATTCATTTGAGATTTGTAGAAAATAATTAGGGTTCCAATATTACAAAAATAATTTTGGGTTTTGAAAAGTGGAACCAAATAGGTCTTAGAACCGAAGTCCTAGGTCTTGGGTTAAATTTTAATCGAGGTCTAAAATTCCTCAGTCTGGATAAAGGAGCCTCTCGTTTGAGGCTTAGGATCATCGGTCGGAGTGCCGAATTTCCTCGGTGGAGGTGCTAAGGACTATTGGTCCTTAGCGAAGAACATCAGTTAGGGTGTATAAACCCATCGGTCCTAGGTTTGGAAATTCTCGTTTAATGTCAAGATTCTTTGGTATTAGGTTTAGACCTCTTTGTCCTGGTTTAGACCTCTTGGTTATAACTCAAGAACATCGATCGGACCTCTCGGTCCTAGCTCAAGAACATTTGTCGGATCTCTTGATCTTAACTCAAGAACTTCGATCGGACCTCTCGCTTTTAACTCAAGAACATCGGTCGAACTTGTCGGTCCTATCTTATTTCTCGGTGGGACCTCTTGGTCATAGGTCTCGGTCCGGACCGAAGGTTGTTGGTCGGACCTCTCGGTCCTCTGATCACAAATCGTAGGGTTTTGTAATTTTGTTTTGAACTTGGATTTTTTGATTCAAAAGTTTATGTAGCTGAACAAAGCTCTCAAAAACATGTTGATCATCATCTCAATGTATCAATCAACTTGAATGATGATCAAATCATTCAAAATAGTTTTTGATCAAAAATTTAAGTTTTAGTTTTAAAGTTGTTTTAAGGAGAAATGAGATTTCCAATAACTTTCTTATATCATATATTCGATTGATACCTACACAAGAACACTGATTGTTCGTTTTGAGCAAATCAAGAACTCAAAATTTTTAATTAATTTGAATTTTTTTATTTTGATCAAACATGATCCAAACAGTTGCCCAACATGATTATAATCATGTTGAAATGCTTTCTGGAATGGGATTCATAGGAATTAGTCCAAGAACAACAAACCCGTTTTTTATTTTTAAGATTCAAAATTGGATTTCTCTGTTTAAGGTTGATTGATTATTTCTAACATATCCAGAAAGTTTATAAAGAATCTTAGAATTGATTTCCAACCATAAACAACAAACATACAAACTTATGCAATTTGAAATATAAAAATTTCAAATTCAAACTGTAAATATGAATTAGAGGGTTATAGGAATCTTACAAAGGATTGGAGAACATTCCTAGGTCCTTAGGGAAGTTTTTGTGAAGTTAAGATCCAAGCTTTAAGGCCTGATGCGAAGTTTTCAAAAAATCCAAAAGCTTGAAACTTTAATGGCGGATTATTGAAAATCTTGGATTTGAAGTTAGAAAATTGATCTATTGGCTTCAGATTTGTTTAGAGAGGCTATTTATAGCCTCTTGAAGTGGGTTGTGGGCTTCAAGTGGATCGAATCAACCAAAAGTTATTAATGACATTTTGGCTATTCATCCAGCCACTTAATGAAATAGGTATGAATCACCCCTATTGATGTATGAGAAATGATAACTGTGGTAGGGTGATCATTTTAGCCTTTGAATCAGCCGAAATGGTTGGTTGTATGTTGTATTTCATCTTTGAGAAATCAAAGATGGGATTGTATCTTTATCCTTACGGCGATTGCGACGAAGAAGAAGGTATCAATCAAAATGACATTGTATCATGGCTTTAGCGCGTTCTGTTAGTGGTCTGTCCAACGATGATGGTGTATGGGCATTTGGTTAGTGATTCAGCTAACAGGCGTTAGCCGATCTAGTGCTTCTCGTGCGTGCGTGTCTTTGGTTGTAGTGGGCTACACAGGTGCATCTGGAGCGTTGGATGAAAATCAAGTGCTCATCTGATGGGCACAGTTTCGTCTGTAGTATTCATCTAAGATTTCAGATACACCTGATTACGGCTTTTATTTTAATATTAAAACCTTAAAGGTTTGTTTGAAATTGATTTTTTTTCACTCTTATGTCTTTAATTTTGATCTTTTTAAATACACAAAATGTTAAAATAAATATGGAAAATATTTTACCAATTAATTTTATTTTATATTTTTTTTTTATTTTAGGGTTAAATAAATAATTATTGGGGATGAAATGTGTACCTCATTTATCCTTAATTTTTTATTTTAGTTTATTTTCTAAAATTATTTTAAGATAAATAAGTACAACTTTTATTTCAAATAATTTAATTTTTATTTTGGCTATTTTCCTTCATTGATTAAGCTTTATATCAAAATAATTAATCTAATTAATTTTTTTAATTGGGTTTTGACTCTGAAGTTAATTATTTTAATTTAATTTATTATAAAATAAATAAAAATAATTATTTTAATTTTATAAATTGGTGTACAGATTTTTAGTGTTTACAGAGATACTTACACATTGATATTATAAAATTTTCTTAATAAATTCATTATCTATATACATATTAAATTATATAATTTAAAGTATAAAGCTTATTAGCTTTGTTGGTTAAAATGTTGAACTTATATTGTTAGCAAACACATATGTTCATCAAATTTTATGTTAAATTTAATATATAAAGCATTTTTAGCGAAATTAATTAAAATGTTGTACTTATGTTATTAGATTGTATGTTCGAGACTTATATATAGCCTTTTTAATTTTATTTTTTAAATTTAACTTTTTCAATTTATGGGTGGGTCAACCTATGAACCGACTCAAGTATCCATTACTTTTATATATATATCCAAATTAACCATAACAACCTGACAAATTGGAGCAATTTGGAATTAAACATCATTGTATATATAACCGCTTCAATTCATGGGTGAATCATTATGACTCAATTCAAATATCTATTTACTCTCACATATATATCCAAATTAACCACAACTCTTGACTAGTAAATTAGAGTAATTTGAACTTAGGCATCATTATATCTCCTACTTGGATTCTCGTATTATGCATACGATAAAGATATAAAACAATTTCAATAAAAAACATTACAATAATTTTAAGATATGTAACTAATGTGTCAAATACTTAATAAAATATGAATAATAATAGAACAGAAAAATATATTCAATATAATTAATACAAATGAACTTGTATCTCCCGGAAAACCCCCTTCATATTAGGTTCCCGTGAAAATCTCGAGATTCGAGAAATTCAACATCGGTTTGCTTGTCAGGATTGTTTTTTTAAAATAAAACATTATTTTTAAAAGATTTTACTAATTTCTGACAGATTTTTGAAATTAATTAAAAATAATTAATTTCGGGTTCAATTTTAAATTCTGAAGATTTACCATAATCAAATCACAATTTGATTTTTTAAGAAATTATTTAATTTAAATTAATTGAACATAATTAATTTAAAAGATTATTTATTTTGAAATAGAGTCGCCAATTGATTTTTAAAAAATCAATAAAAGTTGGCATATGTATACACACGTATTTACTAGAGTTTTCTCTTAGTTCGTAGTTTGGTGATAGTTGAGAAAGGGTTTTCGTGCTTTACCTTCTGTCACGTTTTAAAAACGGTCTCTACTTATAAAGTTAGCTTTTGAAAATTGGTTGTATAACATTTGAGTTATAATCGTTTATTTTTTCGTTCCTAATCAGCTTATAGGTTTAGCATTATTTAAAGTATTAAAATATCAACATTTAAATGTGAGTACCTGTTGTGGATAATAACAAGGGAGGAATTACGTGAAGAATATCAAATAATTTTAAAGGCATTAAGGTTCATATATAAACACAAAACAAATCTTTCTTGAAATATTTTGTGGAAATATCCCAAAAATATTGAAAATGCAATTTCTATTTTTTCGGGATTTTTAGAAATTATTTAGAGTCCCAAAATTATAAATTTAATTTTTGATTTATTAAAAACCCTATAACCGGAGTCATATGTCAAGGGTTCATTTCAATGGGTTGAGATCAAAAGACCCTCATTTTGGCTCGAGGCTCGGGATCTTCGGTCTAAGTATCGAAGTCCCTTGATCAAGGTGCTATGAACTCTCGGTCATTGGTTGATCTTACCGTTCTAGGTGTATAAACCTTTCGGTTATAGGTTAGCCCGGGGCTAAGTTTCTCGGTCTTGTGTTTGTGAGCTCTCAGTCCTAAGGTTAGTAATCTTGGTCCTAAGGTCAGAACTCTCGGTCCTAAGGATAGGAATCTTGGTCATAGTGTTAGTGAGTCTTGGTCCCAAAGTTATAACTCTTGGTCCTAGGGTTATGGAGTTTCGGTCCCAAGGTTAGAACACTCGGTTCTAGGGTTAGGACTCTCGGTCCTAATGTTAGGACTCTCGTTCCTAGGGTTAAGACTCTTGGTCCTAGGGTTATGGAGACTCGGTCCCAAGGTTAGAACTCTGAATCCTAGGTCCTTGGTTAGGGAGTCTCGGTCCTATGTAAAAATCCCTGGTCGGATCACTCAGTCCTAGCTAAAGAACATAGGTCCTAGGTCTCAGTTTGCTCAAGAAAATCGGTTCTAGGTCTCACTCCTAGGTTCGATTTTCTCGGTCCTAGGATAACGAGCCTTGGTCCTCAAACACACAAAGTGCAGTTTTTTTAATTCATTTTTTAGGTCTGATTCTTTGATTTAAAACTTGGGTAGCTTCACAAAGCTCCCAGGAACAAGTTGATCATCATCTCAAGGTATCAATTGACCTAGATGATGATCAATTTGTTCAAAACACTTTGTGATAAAAATTCGGGTTTTTAAATTTTAAAGTTGTTTTGAAGTGAAATGTGCTATCCTAATAGCTTTCTTATAGAACATATACTTGATTGGTACCAAAACAAAAACACTAGCCGTTCGTTTTAACCTATACAAGAACTGAAAAAAATTCAATTTATTTTAAAAAATTTGATTTTGATTAAACATGATAAAAATAGTTTCCCAACATCATTATAATCAAGTTGGGATGTTTTCTGGGATGTGATTCAATACAATTAACCGAAGAATAGCAAACCTATTTTTTATTTTTAAAATTCAATTTTGGTTTTTTAATATTTAGATCGATTGATCGGTTCTATCCTATCCAAATACTTTCTAAATCATCTAAGGATGAATATCCAATAATAAAACACTATAAATAGTAAGCATAAGATTATGCAATTTGAAATATAAAAATTTAAAATTAAAATTGTAAATATGAATTAAAGGGTGATTGGAATCTTACCAAGGATTGGAGAACACTTTTTAATTTTTATGGAAGCTTTTTGAATGCTCAGATCCAAGTTTTAAGGCCTAAAACAAAATTTCAAAAAAATCCAAAAGCTTCAAGCTTTAATGGAGGATTTTTATTTTCTTTGAATTGGAGGTTATGAGTTGGTTCCTTCACTTCAGAATTACTTAATGAAACTATTTATAGCATTCTTAAGTCGGTTTATCCAGACTATTGGATCAAATTAGCCAAACGCCATTAATGGTGTTTTGACTATTCTTGGATCAAGTGGATATAATATGGATGATTCATCCCTATTTTTGTAAGGAAGAATGATCACTATTGTAGGTTGATCATTCTAGACTTTGAATCAATAAATTTGGTGGACCAATGGTCCAGTTCCAAAAAGACAAGATCAACACGAATCTTTAAAGCTTATCCACTCTAGCGTCGCGTTGGAGACGAAGGTGACGTTCAGAATGGGATCATGTTGAGCGTATTTTGGTGTTCTGTTTGCATTCTGTCCAACAAAATTGCGTTTGGACGGTCTGTTAGCGTCCTGACTAACAGGGCGTTAGTCATTCCATTGTGGCCTGGACTCGCGTTGCTTTGGTTTCAAAATATTTATTTTGATCTTATTTATTTAAAAATGATTTAAAATAATTATTTTAATATAATCAATTGGAGTGTTGATTTTTAGTGCTTATAGAGTGTCCCTCTCGAATCGAGTTAGAATACAACAAACTAGTTTTTGAAAACGTTTATTTGATTATGACATCTAACAATAAGTTATCTTGTTTAATTTATCATGAGGGAGTTAGGAAAGATAAAACTTATAGCGTGTCGCGGTTGGAATAATTTTTTGATGCTATACATAACATTCGTCGAAGTGTTTCTAAGATTTTCTTTAGGAAATCCTTTCTTTGGTGTTTATCCTAACAAGGATGATTCTTGAAAATTCTATTTTACAGAACTTGACAAAGTGTCCGTAAAATTCATGGAGTAACGATAATTCTAGGTATTGAAACATCAATTCCTGTATAGCTTGAATATCAATAGATTATTCATGTTTTATTCATGTATAAATGACTATGAGTTATTATTATGAGAAATGCTGAGAACATGAAATATTTAGTAGCGTTTCATGTGGTTACTAATAAGTAACATTTCATGGAGATCATAAACTTATGATCATGGACTTATCAACAGACATGTCTTAGTGAGAAAGCTAACAAGCTTTCCTAATAAGACTTACTATCGTGTGATCATGTATATATGATCAAAGTATCTTTATTGTTTGTTGCAGAAGTTAACAAACATTCCGTGAAACTTACTCCTAGGTGTGGTTGAAATGATCATGTATAAATGATCATGGTGCCATCAAAAAATAGGCGTTCATGTTTAGGGAATTCCGAATAGAAAATTTTTCGTAGAAGAGGTTCGGAACAGGACTATATTAGGGAATGAAACTTCATTGGAGTACCTATCATAATATAGGATTTCGAAAAGGATTATTTTGGATTACCTATCGAAAGATAGGATTTGAACATGAATGTACAAATAATCGTTGTGATTATCGATAAACAAGGCTTAAATATCTATTGAGTGATAGGGTTTGGAATACCTATTTGGGAGATATGGTTTGTATTAAAGCACCTATCGAGAGATAGGAATTTCTTGAGTACTTATTCGTACGATAGGATTTTGATACCTATTCGGCGATAGAAACATTTTTTTGTTTCCCAAGTCCTATCCTTGTTTATCTCTTTTCTTTTTTGAGATTGGAATAAACCTTGATCCTTTGAAATGAATCATGATGTTTTCAGATTCAAAACGTATTCAGAGCTAGGTTTTGAACATCTTTTACGTCCTTTGTGATGATTTTTCTTTCATCAAAAAATAAGATTTTTTTCCCCAAATTTTGAGATATCGGCTATAAATTCGATCTCGTATACAAACGATTATAAATAATCATAATCCTCGAGGAAGGTCATTCTGACATTTTGATTAAAGAGTGCAACTTATTTTTGGTTGCTTAGCCCTAAGCCACATTTCTTGAAAGTTCGACTCATCGCAAAAACATTTCGGAGAGGCTTTTGACTTTCTTCTTTGGGTTTTAATATGCCATTTTCTCTCTTCTTTTATTTTCTCTTTTGTTGGCTCGTGGGTATATGTGGTAGAATCAGTACATACGTGCCTTTTACATATGCAATCTAGATTAAGATACTGGGTAGGCCACAAATTGTGATTTCAATACCTCGACCACTTGAGCCGTGTTAATTTTTCGTTCCGGGGTGTATCTTGTAAAATCTGTACATTTTGCTCTTGTCGTAGCAATGAAGACTAGGCTCTGAGTCAGCACAAAGGGTGATTTAAATACCTTAACTAACACATGAACATTTTTCAAATGTTTTTAGAGATTTTCAGAGTTTATTCCAATTCATTTTTTGAAATTTTCATTTTTTAGTTTTTTTGTTCCCAAATCATGAGTTTAAACCTCTCATTATTTAACAAAAGTAACGTTAAGGTATCCTTTCTCAATTTGGGGCTATATGCCTCACTTTTATGGGGTTTATTCAGATTCTTTTACTTCAAAAACATTCAATGGAGGGTTTCTCTCAGGATAATCGCCTACAAACAAAAAAGAGCTTACAACCTTTAAGTCAAGGCTGCCAAAGTACCTAGAGCATCCGCAATGCAGTTTTGGATCTTGTAGCGTGAATCAATGATACTTAATCGAATTTGTTCATGAATTTAGTCAAGTGGGTGTGGTAGGGTTTCATGTTTTCCCCTTTCACTTGCCACATGTCATTGGCTTGGTATATGACCAAGTTAGAGTCACCAATGACTTCTAGCTTAGTTTCCCCTTTTTTATATGCCAATTTGAGGCCCAGGAAGCATACCCCGTTATTGGTGATGGGATATTCGAGTTTTATGGATATTGGGTTGTACGTCCCTTTTATATCGACTAAAAAATCCCAATTTCGTAACCCTACTTTCCAGAAGCTCGTCAAACATCAGTTTCCATGTTTTTTATGTTAAATTCATAATTTCATCGCTAGGAAATTCGAGTTTGTCTTCTAACATAACCATGATGGGTTGGTCAGCAAGGAAGTCTACGACAACACTTACATTGATGGATTTATGTACTTTATATTCTATGTCGTATTCGGATAACATCATCATCCATTTGTCCAGTCTTGGTCACAGAAGAGTTCATTGGAACAAGAAATTGATTGGGTCCATTCTTGATACCAACTTCATGGGGTTCACTTGCATGTAGTGTCTCAACCTTTAGGTGAACCATGCTAAGGCCCAACAGATTTTCTCAGCTGGAGTGTAATTAAGTTCACACAGTCATCCTCTTACTAATGTAGTAAACAACTGTTTTGACTTTTTCCTCGTTTTCTTGAACCATTGTGTTTGTTATAGTAAGGTATAGGATGAGAGGAATGTCGTCCCTATGAGTCATGAGTATGGGAGGAGATTTTAAATAATCCTTGATTCTATCAAACACTTATTGATAGTCTTTGTCCCACACAAGCTTTTGATCTTTCTTTAGTAACTTAAATAGTGGATCGCATGTCATAGTAAGTTTACTGATGAATAGAATAATGTAATAAGGTTTACCCAAAACTCCTTGGATCTCTCTTTCATTTCGAGGGACCGGCATAGCCGTGATTTCTTCAATCTTAGAGGGATTGGCTTTGATACCCCTCTGTGTGATTAAGAAGCCTGGTATTTTACAAGCTGTGACTCTGAATGTGCATTTCTTTATATTGGATCATAGCTGGTATTTCTTGATTCATTACATAATTTTTTTCGAGGTTTAGGACATCTCCTTCTCGATCCTTTGATTTGACAATCATGTCGTCAATATATACTTCCACTTCCTAGTGGATCATGTCATAAAAGATAATGGTGGTTGCACTTTGATAGGTGGCTCCTATGTTCTTAACACCGAAAGGCATGACCCTATAACAGATAGTTCATACTTTTATTATGAACGTGGTATTTTCCTTGTCTTGTGGGGCCATCAAGATTTGGTTGTATCTTGAAAATCCATCCATGAATGACAACAGTTCATGTTCGGAAGCATGGTCGACAAGTATATCAATGTGTGGTAACGGGGAGTGATCTTTAGGACTGATCTTATAAAGATCCTGATAATTTACACACATGCATAGTTTTCTATGTTTCTTTAGAACGAGGACTACATTAATATTAAACTACCTCGACAAATTCAGCTACGAGTTGCTTTCGGAGTCTCGAATTTTATTCATAACTTCCTCTTTCATCCGTCAAAGCTTTTGTTTACTAGTTTATCGTTAGGATATAGAGGAATGTGTTGTTGTATGATCTTTGGATGAATACCTGGCATGTTCTTGTATGACCAGGAGAAAAAAGTCTTTGTTGGTTTTCAGTAGATCAACAATTTCCAGACGTTCTTGGGAGTTTAAACTTTGGCCGATCAGTACGATCTAAGGATCATCGTCCGTGTTTAAATTGATTTTAATTGTTTTTTCCGTAGTAGAGACAATCTCATCCTCAGTTTTAAGAAGTGTTTAGTTTCGAAATTTAATTCAGAGTAAAATGAAAGATCATTTATACACTTTCACTTCAGTCAAACAAGTCTCTTTTGCGCACACATTTTATAATATATAAACTGATTTTCTCATTCCACATTTATCCACCCCAATTAACCTCCATCTCGTCAACAAAATATTCACATTAATTTTTATTCTTTGTTAGTTATTTTAATTTTGTAAAAATTATCAAGTCAAGAACTCGAATAGCTACCCTCTCGCTGTTTGTAACAAACGAACCCACGAACACATGGTTAAAAGGCATGCGCTCTACCATCTGAGCTAAGACGGTTATTGTTGATAAAGTCATATTTCATATTTAACTTAAGGATATAATAAATTATAAATTAATGGTTGATATATTTTGTAGACAAAAACCTGTATATTAATTCTTTTTTACGAATTATTTTATTTTTGTAATAATTGTTAAGTGAATAGCTCAAATAACTAGTCCACAACCACATTATTAAAAGACATGTGCTCAACAAGTTGAACTAAGACGGCGTTAATAAAACAATATTTTATATTTAGTCTAAGTTAAGAATATATATGTTTATCTAATTTCATTGGATGATATATTTTATAGACAAAAATCTTCATATTATCTCATATTTATCTTGATGTCAATAATTTGATAACTACCCCTACTTGTCGTCTATGAGAATCGTTCTACCAGTTAAGACAACTTACGTAAATAAAATAATATCTCATATTTATCTTATGTAAAAATATAAGTTTATATAATTTTAATGGTTGATTTATTTTGTAAACAAAACTCTTCACATTAATTTTTGTAATTTTATAAGAATTGTCAACTGAAGAATTCGAAAATATAACTCACTTGCCATATTATGCGGGAATCAAAGTCACGATAGTTAGAAGACATGTACTCTACGGGCTGGATTCAATAATTAACATTTCATAATTTACTTTTATTTCAAATCTTATAAGAGAGATGAGGAACTGAAATTGTAATTTTAAATAAAGAAATTTTAGTTTAAAATTATTTATTTAAATAAAATGGTTGGCCTTTTGAATTTTAGAGTAGTCATTCGATTTAAAGATTAATGAAATATTTGAAGTGTACAAACATTAACACACTAGAAAGACCTTTTGTGTTATGTCCTTTGTGTTCGCTAAATAATGATATTTACTTCACACAATTTTGACTATTTAGGAAATTGGATTTTTAAGTTTTATTTATTTAAATATTTTTTGAGTTTCTAGACATTTATTTAGATTTAAATTTTTTATTTTAAAATATTAAATAAATATCGACATGTTTTATGTCTAGAATTGTAAAAAAAAAGGCACCTCAAAAATATCGATTAAAGGGATTAGATTAAAAAAATTCAAAAGATTCTTTAATGAAAACAAATTTAAAATATTCAAAACTTATTTTAAAGGTATTTTATATTCTTTTCATATTTTTTTTAAAAGTAGTTTGAATCCTTTAGAATATAAAAAATATATAAACCAAAAAAAAAAAATAGGTCAGGGAGCGGGGTGAACCACAAGTTATCCATGAATGGTTCAAGATTGTATGGCCAACTGGATTCGCTATGGGTCAGAGTCAAGGTGGTTTGGCAATTGGTCACTACGGGACGAGACACACTAGTTGAATGAGTGAGGTGTAGACTAGACTCATGCGCAAGGGGGTCAGGTTTTGGCCGAGCCAGCTTCGTTTTAAACTCCAACAAAACAAAAATTGTAGGTTTTGGTCATTGGTTAGGAGGTTCTGATCACGGATCCAAAGATATGGAAAGCTTTGTCTCCCCATTTAGAACCTGTTCTCATAATCTAAGTTCATCGTTCAACATGCAAAGACCTCATCATGGCATCATTAAAAATGGAACAACATGCAAAGACCTCATCATGGCATCATTAAAAATGGAACATTTCAAACAGAAAATCGACTTTTTGAGTTTTAAGGTTTTAATTCAAAATAGAATCTTATGGAAAGCTTTTTTAAAATTAAAACTGATCATTTAAACTGAACTAATTATATGTTTTATCCATTTAAAAACTCAAATCCATACCCTTGTTTTTAATGTTGAATTTAGGCAAAAATGCATTAAATGCTTCAAGATAGATCACAAAACTTTCCTAACAACATGTAGAATGTGTTAGGAGAGCTTTCAAAACATCTATTTTATTTTTTAAAATCAAATTTGGTCTTTTTTTAAGTGAATAAAATATAAAATCTCAATCGACCTCAGCTCTCATGATCTTACTATCACTTCGACTCATATTTATCCACCAATCCCAATCAATTTCTCATTTCGTGACCATACTTTCACATTGGTCAAATAACTTATCTTCTCACATATTTTAACCACTAATATCATTTATTTCCCAATGGACCTCTTATATTACTAATATCATAACCTCACTTCGATCAAATTAATCATTTACAATATTATTAATATTTTTTATCCTCACTTTAGCTCACCAATATACAATTGACCTCTTATCTCAAGATCTTACTTTTAGTCCGACTAATGTCTCTCATATTACTAATTTCATAATAAACTCATTTCGAGCATTGTTTGCATTCAACCATCTCATTATTTTCAATTTTTAACCCTCACTTTGATAAAATCAACCATTTCCAATATTACCAATCTCTTTTACCCTAACTTTGAGCCATTAATTCACAATCGATCTCTTATCTTGCGGCCTTACTTTCACTTCAGTCAAACACCCAATTTCTCCTCACGTATCATACAATATAACCTCAATGTTTGTATTATCACTTTGGTTTATTTGTTAATAAACCATCTGATTCCACATTTATCAAACCTAATCAACCTCTCAAATTGTGAACTTACAATTTTACTTTAGTCAAACAATTAACTTTTCTACACATATTTTACAATATATACCCAATCGACCTAGACAAAAATACCCACATTAATTTTTTATTCTTTGTTAGTTATTGTAACATTGTAAAAATAATCAATTCAAGAATGAATAACTACCCCCATTTTCTCCTCACTTATTAGAAGACATGTGCTATACTCTTCTCTCAAATCTTATAAAAGAGATGAGGAACCGAAATGATAATTTTGAATAGAGAAATTTTAAATTAAAATTATTTATTTAAATTTAAATGATTGACCTTTTGAGTTTTAGAGTCGCACTCGATTTTAAAAATTTATAAAATATGTTAAGTGTACAAACGTGATATTTTACGTGAACACACGAGAAAGAACTTTTGTGTTACGTCCTCCGTATCTGTTCAAAATCGATATTTACTTCACAAAGTTTTGACTATTTATGAAATTAGATTTTTAAGTTTTAGTTATTTGATAGGATCGGTGCTAACAAAAGAGACTAAGGTCTGACTATTGATAATAACTTATGATAAATGATTCGATAATAATCCTGTGAGGGATTATTATATGTTTTTATTCTTCGCAAATCCTTCGAACTCTTGAAACTGATTCAAGTGCGGAAGTGTTCGTCAGATTTGAAGCTTTTAACCAATGGAAGATGAATGACAGAAAGTAAAACTCCTACGTCACCCCTTCTTCTACAACTAGAAGGATATCCACTAAATACTTTGAAACAAATATAACTTACTGAGCTAACTAACTCACTATTGAAAAAAACAACCTCTGTTCAACTTACAATATTCTCACAGCTATATAGTAATTGATTTTCTCTTTTGAGCTTGAATGAAGATAGAGATCAGTAAGAACAAGAGTAAACTTGTGAATTCAGTAAACTTGCAAGGTGATTCGTCTGTTGTCCTTGAGCATCTATGTTGCGAAAAAGTAAAACAAAGTAAAGAAAAGAGTTAAGTAAGTGAGAAGTAATTAACTTAGAGATAAACAAAGCTATGAAACAATTAAACAACAGAACTCTAATAATGTTTAGAACGGAATTTTGATAATGTTTAGTTGTGAATAAAGCTAAATTGTCTATTTGGTTTTGTGCAGGTGCATTAGACTATGATAACTTAGACGTGGTATAAGCAGGCTAAATAAGTTATACGTCGTAGTCTAACTCCATTAAACTTGGTAGTCTAATGGGATTCGTAGTTAGTCGTGGTAGTCTAACTCAATTAGACTTGAAAGTCTAATGGGATACGTAGTTAGGCGTGGTAGTCTAACGGATACGTAGTTAGACGTGGTAGTCTAACAGATACGTAGTTAGACGTGATAGTCTAACTCCATTATACTTGGTAGTTTGGGATACGTAGTTAGACATGGTAGTCTAACTCCATTAGACTTTGTGGTCTAATGGAATACATAGTTAGACGAGGACGTCTAACTCCATTAGACTTGGTCTAATATGATACTTAGTTAGACAAGGACGTCTAACTCCATTAGACTTGGTCTAATGGGATGCATAGTTAGACGAGAACGTTTAACTCAATTAGACTTGGTGGTTTAATGGAAAACGTAGTTAGATGAGGACGGGTAATTTCATTAGAATTGGTCTAATGGGACACGCAGTTAGACGTGGACGTCTAACTCCCTTAGACTTGGTCTAATGGAGCACGTCTAATGCCTTGTTTTAGCAGCCGTCTGAAGTTAGCATACGTCTAACCACGATCAACTAGTTATCTACTACTCCTGCTCCACTCTCTTATGGACAGTCTCACAAGACAACTAATTACATCAAATGAACGAATGCCACATACGCAAATGTCCTTCCAACAGTTTGTCTAGTACAAGACAATTTCAGAAGGATGTTCGGCGCACTACCAGTTCGGTACGGCCACGATCCATTTGCTTAGTGTCTACAGATTTCTGGTACTATGGGAGGCCTTCCAATGGACACTTGCCGCGTGTCCATGAAGAAGATTCGACCATTGATGTCCTTATACTACAAATAGATGCTCAAGGACAACGGACGAATCACCTTACCGACTTACTGGTTACTGACTTTAACATTTTGCCTACACATTCACTCTTGCACTTACTAATTTCTTACATTCTTCAAGTTTAAGAAAGAAAGAATCAATTACTTTATATCTGTGAGAATATTGTTGAGAATATTGTAAGTTGAACAGAGGTTGTTCTGTTCAATAGAGAGTTAGCTAGTTTAGTAAGCTATATTTGATTCAAAGTATTTAGTGGATATCCTTCCGGATGTGGAAAAAGGTGTGACGTAGGAGAGTTTGCTCCGAACATCCATAAAC
>NW_025919503.1:0-16931 GCF_907164915.1 Impatiens glandulifera | reverse complement strand
TCGTCACTTAAAACCCCTTAAATATGAGTGATTTATAACTACGGGTCATACTACCTTTATACATTAAATATAAGATGAATACAAACTAGCTCGCATTATATTTGATACTTTTTTTACTTCGACATAATCATACTAACTTGACATTTTTCTTTGTACAGTTGGGTTACACATTTAAAGTTCTCATGGCTATTTTGCGATTAACATTACATTACTCGAAAAATTTAACATTTTTGAAAAAAAATATCAAATAAATTGAAAACAAACAACTCCTAAATTGATCAGTATAGGCATGTGGTGTACTACAAGCAACTTTCTGAAACCAGACATTACCCACACATTATATATAATATATAATGTTTATTAGTACAAACATCATGACACTCATCTTCATCTTTGTTGTAAAGGATACTTCAACACATGTGCTTCATTCAAAATAGTTCTCCCTTTGTACTATCTAAGTTAGGGTTTCACCTAAAATCTCTCTGCTATGTATGTAAGTATATCAGTACAATGTCTCTTATTGGTCGTTATTCTTGATGAATCCGAAAAAATGATTTAAAAAAAGTTTCTTCACAATTAGAGTTTTCATAATTTTTTTTTCCCAAATTTTAAAAGATTATCCTGATGTATGTCTTTCTCTTCCACTTCTTCGCCTTCAAGTAAATTGTTGCCTTCAAAGTTTAACGACTCTAATACCATAGAGAGGTCCAATACTCTCAATGGAATGAATCGACATTAATAATAAATAAATAACAACATAAAGAAACTTGCATTGCAGAAAGAAATTTCTATTCCCTTGTTTTAGAACTCATTTTAATAGGATAAATTTGTGAAGACTACAAAAACAACATTACGACAATCCACTTCAACTAACTAATCGTCATTCTAGGAAACGTGAGATCAGTTTTGAAGAACATGGTAGTATATGAAGTTTGCACATCCTCTAGGTCATTGGTTTTGCACGTTACACCAAGATGACGAATGGAATGGTCGCACATACAAGAGTAATCAATTGCTAAGGGAAAAAGTGATCATAGTGAACCAACTGAAGAGCAATGAGAGGTGGTTTATCTATGCAACAAGATTAATTAATTTAACATACTAACAAAAAGTGTTGTCTCTTGATCAAACCTTGACAAGAATTATAAATGTTGTTGAAGGGTTAAGGATAGAAAATGTCATTTTTTATATCTTAGAATTGTGTCAAGTTTGACATATTGCTTGCACTTATCAAATTGTTTTTTTTTAAACAAGTTTCCAAGTTTTTTCTATCTTTATAGGTGTTAATATGTCTCACAAGATCCAATCAACAAATTAATTTATTCATATTGACTCATTCGGAAGGAATATAATTATAGTTTGACGACGTAATTAAAAGTATCCAACCATCAATATGCACTAATTTAGGTGCAAATAAAAATTTATCGACACATAAATGTTCATAGCATAAACTTTCCTAGAATTTTATGGCACAAATTTTTGTTATCAAAGTTATTCTTTTGCGACTTACATCTAAATCAACATTAGCGGCGATAGAAGTTTATTTTATGTGCTTATACAACGGCGTATAAAGCCCACACAATATTTTATTTTCTATTTGAGCATTAGTTTTATGTAGTGATGTATAATTTTTAGCTTTCTTTAGTATTTAGCAGGAATCTTAATAATTTGAATTTTTAAATATTTTAAAGGTATTTTTGCATATTAAAAGTAAACATCCTATTACAAAACCTGTATGGACTTTTTAATTAGACATTCTTGAATATGCTTCAAACACTTAAAAAAATCATGGAATAAAAGCTAAAAAAAAAATAAGAATAAGAGACGAAGATGAACTATATGTATGAAGAACGACTTAATTTTTTTTTATCAAGATTTATTCTTGTCAAAAACAAATATCTATAAATTAAACTCATTAGGGAGCTTAAGTGGGAAAAGTCGGTGCCTAAATAGTTAAAATTTAGGAGTTTTATTGACACTTAAAAATCTTTAAGTTTAAGTGAAGGTTATAACTATGAAGTCATTACAACTTTCTATATTAAAAAAAATAACATAAATTATTTAGAAGGGGTATTTTACATTGTTATAGTGATTTCTTGAATGTATTTCCTCTTCTCTCGCATAATTTATTTTCATACACTTTTAGAATCATACATAGAGCTTTACGTTAAATATATATAGTGTCTTTATATTTGTTCAATAAATAATTATTTTAAAATTAATCGTCGTTGATAAATAATTCAAAATAAAAAAACGACAATAAAAAGATGCGCCACAAATATGTAATAACTCTTACTAACAATTTTTTCATATTATCTTTTTTTTAAGATTAATTCAATATTGTGAAAATTTATTTTCATATTACATCAATAAAATCTTTGTGATAAAGATAAGAAATATATCAATTTAATAAATATATTTAATGATATATTGTTTTTGGTTAGTTAAATAATATATTCAATCCCTTTATATATGTTTAAAAAACCTTTAAAATGTATCCCATAAAAAAAGATATCACCATAAAGAAAGAGATTTCAATTAAGATGATTAAAAATGTCTATAGTTTACTAACGTTTTCGAAGAAAAATTTCAGCGCTTTCAAGAAAGCTGATGAGCTTTCCACTCTTTGTGAAAGTGAGCTAGTGGTAGTTATGTTTAGTCCAAGTGGAAAAGCTTTCTCTTATGGAAACCCTAGTTTAAATTCCATATTGGATCAATTCATGGGCCTTGATCCCTTGAAAACACTTGACCCAATATCCCATGAACTCTTAGAGGCACAAAACAATTTACGTGTTGGAGAGATTGAAGCTCGAATAGTTGAGGTGTAAGATATGTTCAACTTGAACAACAACGAGAACAAATATTGTCACTAGATATGACTAAAGATGCTAAGAAAAGATGGTGGGAGACATCCACTTAGGAGATGAGCTTAACTGAGTTACATTTGAGGAGGGATAAAATGGAAGAGCTAAAAATGTTTTTTGAAGAGCAGAAAAAATGAAGATGTTGGTCGAATGATTGCATGATTATTGAGAACAAATTAGTTATTAAAATAGGTTGTTAGGAATTTGTTTCATTTTAGTAGTGAAAGCCTAGTGGTTCTAGAAATGGTTCTTTCTTTTTATTTTATTGTTTTATGTTATAAAATTTGGTTATAAGTCATTTACTTTTTATGTCCCATCTATTTTATATAAGTCGTTTTCTTGGTGATTTGTTTATTTTTATATTTTATTTTGGATTCAAATAATATATCAAGTTATTATTAGGAATTCACACTTATTTGTATAGTATATAATACTATTGCAATAGAACAACTCTATGTTCAAAGTGAAAACTCAATAAATACAATTCTTATTATAAAAATAGATGGTCCAATCATCTTCTTTAATTATATTATAGAGACAGTGAGACTATATAGTTTGATTAATTAGATATGATTCAATTATTATTTGGAATTCGATTTGAACAATTTTTTATAATATAGGGTTTGAACATTTTTGGTTGAATTGTTTTTCATTTTTAACTGATGGGTCATCAGTTTCTTGTCGAAATTAATAGTGCTAAAAAAACTTCTCATTTTAACTATGATCTTGATTTACATTAACAAAGTAAAATACTATGGTTAAATTGTGTTTACATTGATTTAAACATTCATATGAATAGGAATTAAATCAATAAATATCTTTATTTTTAAATAATAATGAATATCTGAATGTAATTCCAATTGAGTGTAAACAAAAATAAATTAATAAATAAAATCTTTTTAAAAGCACAATTACTCATTTTCCATATTAATATCCATCTAATGTGATTTCCATAATCTTCTTACATAAAAAGTACTTCTTATTAATATCAATAGTAATTTCCATAATCTTCTCCAATAAAATTTTTATTTATATACATTCTTACAAGATTGTCTGCATCTCTGTCTAAAATTATTTAAATTTAAAAAAAGGATAATATTTTTAATTAGTTATTATTTTGCAAGAAAAATAACACACTAATATCCTAATTTTTTTGGTTCTAAAACACAAACTACTAAACAGATAAAATCGGAACCAACTAAAAAATACCGAAAATAACAACAAAAGGATACAAACAAATAAAAAAATATTCTAATTTATTATGTCATTTCATGATAGATGATTGGAGGAGAATAACAATTATTAGGTAGATTCTCTTGTATTAGAAAACCACTAAGTATAGAACCTTAAGGTTTAATGTGTATTAGGGTTGGACTGATCACTAATTATATAGTCTCATCCAAGAGGCATGTTCTCTCTAGTGTTAGTGAATTTGGAGAAAATAATGAAACGTTAATTTGAATATGGAAGTTAAATAATGTTGGACCTAGGGTGAGCAAACGGGTAAACCCCTCATATTACCCAACCTATATTCAACCTAAATTAAATTTACCCAACCCATATTATTTACTAATATTGGTTAAGTAACCCAAATTAATTTTTTAATTTTTTATTTATCATGTATTTGACTCATTTACCACATTTTATCCGTTTAACACGTTTTTAACATGTTTAACCATTTTCCATACGTTTAACACGTTTTTCTCATGTTTAACATGTTTTTCACGTTTTGGCACGTTTAACATGTTTTGATACGTTTGACACGTTTTTGACATGATTCACACGTTTTTAACATATTTAAAACGTTTTTTTTGCACGTTTTTCACGTTTTTGGCATGTTTAACCTATTTTGAAATGTTTAACACGTTTTGACATGTTTTTCACGTTTTTATGTTTTCATGTTTTTGACACATTTTTACACGTTTTGACCATTTTGACACATTTTAACATGTTTAATACATTTTTGACATATTAACACGTTTCATGTTTTAATATGTTTTAACACGTTTAAACACTTTAAAAATTTACGTTTTTGGCATGTTTAACATGTTTTTAATATGTTTTAACACGTTTAACATGTTTTTCACGTTTTTGACACATTTAACACATTTTTGACATGCTTTTGAAAAAACGTATTAAATGTGCCAAAAACGTAAATTTTTTTGTTAAATGTGTCAAAACGTGTTAAATGTATCAATAATGTGTTAAACGTGTCAAGATATGAAAACGTGTTAAACATGAAAAACTTGTTAAACATTTCAAAAATGTGTTAAACATGCAAAAAAAACGTAAAAATTGTTTAAACGTGCAAAAATGTGTTAAACGTGCCAAAATATGTTTAGTTTGCAAAAAATTAACGTGTCAAAAATTTGTCAAAACGTGTTAAACGTATTAAACATGTCAAAACATGTTAAATGTGCAAAAACGTGTTAAAATTTTAAAATGTTAAACGTGACAAAAATGTAACAAATATATTAAATGTGCTAAAAATGTTGAATGTGGCCAAAAATATTAAACCTCTCAAAACATAATAACGTGTTAAACATGTCAAAACGTGAAAAAACGTGTTAAACATGTCAAAACGTGAAAAAACGTGTTAAAGTGTGAAAAATGTGTGAAAATGTGTGAAAATGTATAAAGTGTTTTAAACATGTCAAAAACGTGTTAAACATGTGAAAAACGTGTTAAACATGTCAAAAACATGTTAAACGTTTGAAAAACATATTAAACGTGTCATAAACGTGTTAAAGATGCCAAAAACGTGAAAAATGTGTTAAACATGTCAAAAACGTGAAAACGTGTTAAGTGTGTGAAAAAATATGTTGAACGTAATAAACATGTCAAACGTGTTAGACTGTAATGGATTAATGGAGATCAGCGTAGTAAAAATCAAAAGAATATATTGAAGTTCGAAGATGGTTAGTTTATATTGGATTAATAAAGAGAATTAAATTAAATTATATAATTTGGGTAATCCTTAACCCAACCCAAATTAAACCCAACTCATACGCAACCCAACCCAAATTAACTTACCCAAATTAATATTTTGGGTTTGGGTTTGAGTTGGGGATTGAATCAACCCATAATATGTTTACCCTAGTTAGACCCAACGAATAAACCAAACACAATACTTGTAGAGAAAACAAAAAGTAATAAATCAATATTCGATGATTGAGTATGAAGATAAACAATGTTGGACCCAACAAATAAACCAAACACAATATTTGTAGAGAAAATAGAGAGCAATAAATTAAGAGAAATAAATAAATTACTAGAACCAATAATTTTATATGATGAACAATAAAGATGAGCAATTGTCTAGGAATTGAAGAGTGTATGAGGTAGGATTTATTGTTCTCTAACTCTCTACAATTGTCTAGGAATTGGCTAGCATCTCGATCTTCGAACCGGTTAAGCTGTCGTAGTTGCCTCCTCTTCCTTGGACCGATTTGGAGAGGATTTCACAGAGTGGCTTGTATTCCGGTTTCATGTCAGTTTTCTTACCGTACACTACGATCGGTTGGTCAGTGTCCGATACAGCGCAGCGAACCTCAAGAAGTTCGTCTTCGTTCGTGTCCACTGTGAAGTCACTCCCTTCCGTCGGTAGGTGGAGTGCTGCAGCAACCGTTTCCTTTGTAATCGTGAACAGTTTTCCACCGACCGTTGCGGATATGGTTTCTTCATTGAGTACGGTGGTTTGGAAGAACTCCGTGACCGCGTCTTGATACATGACGAATGGTCTATTTAGAAAGTGTTCCAGACCCGAGGCAAATATGAGTTCAAGGACTTGTTTAGCCTCTATCGAACCGTTGGTTCGAATTTCTTCGAAATCAACTTAGAAAATGTGGTTAAAGAGTACAGAATCATGACCCATTTTGTTTAGAGAGATTGAGGTTGGAAAGAGTGAAAGCTTAGAAGGTTAGATGATTGCTAGAGAGAGAAAGAAGATTCGCGGAAGAGAGTAAAAAGAAGACAAATGAAGTTATTTATAGACAGCGGCCTGGAATGTGAACCGATGCGAGCCGTCACATCAAGAAAAGGCGCCAAATTTCCCTCCAAAACGATTTGGCGATAGGCTTTTGATCGGCAATCTTTTGGCGGGAGATCTTTTGGCAGGAATTAATTAAGGCGGTAAGCCATTCAGCCGGTAATCAATGAATCGGTAAGCGATTTGACCGGTGAAGAAATTAAACCGATTTTTGAATCATGTAGTTTAAATTGATATTTGATTGAAGAAGAAAGACATGATAATGACAGAACCGATATGAAAATCGGTTTGAAGTAAATACAAGGTTAAAATTAAGAATTAACCGACTTAGAACCTAAATCATTCTTGAAAATTTTTCTTCCACCACTTCCTCGTTGAGGACATTTGAGAGATTCACTGGTGTACCCGGTCCAAGATTTGGAACGAAGGTCCAGATGACCCGGCTCAAGTGAGGAGCATTGCCGAACCGTTTCTTCGTTTCGACCATAGTCTTAAGATTGTTAAAGATGACCGATGCCGAATTGATGGGGGTTAAGCTGATGATATAGGTCATCATGTCGGAAATTCTTCTGGAATAGTTTTGATTTGGATACTGGCAGATGATCGACCGGTTAACGATCTCATGCAATAATTGAATGTGGGGAGCAAGATTGGCTTTAAGGCCGTGGTCTGGAACCGGTATATCGGAGCCGGAGAATAGTTCAGTGTAATCATCGCCTGAACTGCCCGCCCGTGGTGGAAAGTCCAAAAACCCCTCGGTTGGCAGGTTGAACATCCCGGCGAGTCGGTTTTCCGGGAGAACGATGACACTGGTTTTGACAATGGAGACAATGGCACCGTTAAACATATGTGCATTGGAGAAATATTCCAGTACCTCTGGAATAAAGAGAGGTCCGGATTCTTCTAGGAAACTGCGGAGGTCGATGTCGACTAGAGATTAAAAGAGTATTTCCCTTGTTTCAACATCCTCCATTGATAGTACTGAATCAAAATTGATTCACAAATAGTTTATGAGGATGGGATGAGACATTTTTCAAATTTTCTTAGAGATGTAGAATGTTTCTCTTGGAATGTATTGGAGTGAGAGGGGTAGAGGTTTCTTAAATAGATTTGAAATGAGGGGTAATGTAAGAGCATTTAATGTTAAGATTCCTTTTTGTCTCATTATAATGTGGAATATTTATGTTTTCAAAATGCCTTAGGAAGTGGTAATTTTGACCGGTTACGAAGACCGAGGTTGAGAATCTAGTTGGGAACTAACTAAGTTTGTGTAGTTTCCCAAGCAGTTAGAATTCAAAAGTACTAATTTTCATTAAAACGAGGCGGATTACATTAGACCTAAAAGAAAACATAGCCGATTAGGATAGATAAAAAATACAACCGTGCGTGCAGCAAAATGACCGGTTGTCCGAAGGAGTGATTCTTTAATGACCGGAGGAGGTGTGTGTTTCTGTTCTTCTTCTTCCATACTTTCTCAAACCGCTCATAGAAGGAATCCGCAGAATCCTTGGTCAAAACCTGAGATTGGTTCATCCCTTCGCCTAGACAGAGTGGAACCCCGAGTTCGTTGAGTAGAGAGCTTATCTGAGGAATAAAACTGGTGTGTCGGGTATTGATCATCCAGATTAGGATGTCAAATAGGAACCTAGACCAATTTACCGGAGTATCGGATGTTATGGCGGTCATGATGTTGAAGATCGTGGGACAGTAGGTATGGTAACATCCTTTCCCAGGATGGCCATTACCGATGATATCGTTGAGGATCTGATATTCGGCCCTCAACGATGACCGTGCACCGTGATCATCGACCGGAGAGTTGGAGCGGGAAAAATTCCATAGATATTTCCGCTTTCTGTTCAGCCGAAACAGACAGGTCTGTAAGACCTTCTTTGGAAAGATCGAAACACCGAGCGAAGTCTTGTTCGATGAAGTCGAAGACCATTCCTCTTACCCTTGACTGGATAAGAGTATAAAAGAATGGAGTGCCACGAAAGATTCTTACATTGTGGAAGAATTCTGTCACGGTTTCAGGGAATATGACATGTTTGTCATCTAGGAAAGAACGAAGACCGGTACTTTCCAGGGACTTGATCATTTTGAAGATTTCGTAATGTTGTGTGCCTTGTGCTGAGTCAAAATCAACTTGAAGAATGTTCTGATACTGAGACATTTTTGCCTTAGTAAGATGAGAGTTTGAGGTTGTGAATATTTGTTTGAGATTCATCTAACTTATATATTAGTTGGAGGGTGATATAGGTGAGCAGTATTTTCTAGAGGGTAGCAGGTAATTTAGTTTATTAACCATTGGATAAAACATTTTGAATGAATTAGGAGTGTTTACAGCCTAAGGATGTGAGTCATAGGCCTGGACAGTGAAAGATATCATATTTTCACGTCTTTTGAGGCATGACTACTTTGTTCCATATTTGTTGGGAAGCCAAATATTCCAAAATATAATATATTCAAACCGGTTGGTTTTCAGTCATTGGTCCCGATGTAGTTAATTAGTGTAGGTACTAAGTAACTGGTCGGTTTACTGTAACTGATAGACAAAGCGGTTCTTTAATAAATACGATGGCAAATTCGGTTTCCGACATTTTAAGAAGGATTGCCGGTTTTGTCTGTTCGAACCGATTTTTCCTTTTAGAGGTTAAAGATTTTAAGAAATTAGTTGGTTTATATCGGTTAAACCGAGGATGTTTCTGAAGAAAGAAAACTTAGCTTCCTACAGAGGCTTTGTGAAGATATCGGCTACTTGTTGATCAGTTGCTACATATTCCAACCGGATTTGCTTCTACATGACATGTTCCCGGATGAAGTGATGCCTTATGTCGATGTGCTTGGTTCTAGAATGTAGAACCGGATTGTATGTGATTGTTATGGCACTTGTGTTGTCACAGAAAATAGGCGACTCTTCGGCGATGACACTGAAGTCCTTTAGTTGCTGTTGAATCCATAGAAGTTGTGAACAACAACTTCCGGCTGTCAGATATTCATCCTCTGCAGTTGATGTAGCAACCGACGTTTGCTTCTTGCTGTGCCATGAAACAAGTCGATCACCTAAGAATTGGCATGTTCCGCTGGTACTTTTTCTATCAATTTTACATCCTGCATAGTCTGCATCAGAATAGCTTGTGAGGTTAAAACTTAAGTCCTTTGGATACCACAAACCGACTTTAGGGGTCCCCTTTAGATATTTCAGGATTCGTTTAGCGACTGTATATTGAGACTGTTTGGGATTAGCCTGGAATCTTCCACATACTCCGACCGCAAATAGTATGTCCGGTCTACTTGCTGTCAGGTACAGAAGTGAACCGATGATTCCGCGATAGGCTGTCAGGTCTACTCTCTGACCGTCATCATCTTTATCCAGCTTGATTGATAAGCTCATTGGAGTGGCGGCAGAGGAACATGTGTCCATTCCAAATTTCTTTAGAAGTTTCTTTGTGTATTTGGACTGACTAATGAAAGTTCTTCCTTCGAGTTGTTTAACATGAAGACCTATGAAGAAGCCCAATTCTCCCATCATACTCATTTCAAATTTGTTAGTCATCAGGGTTGAGAATTTATCACACAGTTTAGGATCGGTTGATCCGAAAATGATATCATCTACATATATTTGAAAAAGTAGAATGCGTCCCTTTTTCTCAAATTTAAATAAGGTTTTATCCACTAAACCTATGGTGAAGTCATTATGTAACAGAAATGCGGTTAACGTATCATACTAAGCTCTAAGAGCTTGTTTTAAACCATAAAGAGCCTTATTTAGACGATATACATGATTGGTCAGGTTAGCATTTTTAAAACCGGGTGGTTGTTCAACATATACTTCTTCACGTAGATCACCATTTAAAAATGCACTTTTAACATCCATTTGGAAAGCCTTAAAATTTTTTAAAGCAGCAAAGGCTAGAAAAATTCTAATGCCTTAAATTCTAGCTACAGGAGCAAATGATTCTTCAAAATCGATTCTTTCTTCCTGTTTGTATCCTTGTGCCACTAATCTAGCTTTGTTCTTCGTAACCAAACCGTCTTCATTGAGTTTATTTCTGAATACCCATCTTGTTCCTATGACCGGTTGATCTTTCGGTCTAAGCATTAGATACCAGACTTTATTACTCTCAAACTGGTTTAACTCTTCTTGCATTGCCAAGATCCAGTCCGGATCCGACAATGCTTCATCCACCTTTTTCGACTCAATCTTGGATATGAAAGCGGAATTAAAGTATTCCTCCAGTTTTTGTCGCCTAGTTTGGACGGGTTTTGAAGGGTCACCTATAATAAGCTCAGGAGGGTGATTTGTGTTCCTTTTGAGATTCGGTTCATGAGTGTCTACCAAATCACCGTTTGTTTGATCAAGGCTAGACATATCGGTAGGCTGAGCAATAATGTCAGACCGACCGATTTCCTCAGTTTGAACCGAGGTGTCAGCTTCCTGCTGTGTGGCAGCTTGATCCGCTGGGTTTCAATAAAAACCATTTGGTCATGGACAAACCGTCTGTAAATCGGAATCTAATCTTCACTATCAGACTGAATATTATTATTTTCCAATCTGTTGTGTAGATCAAAGGATGATGTAGTGTTACTTTCAACTGATTCATCGAATACAACATGAAGAGATTCTTCCACGGTTAAAGTTCTAGTGTTATATACTCTATATGCTTTACTAACCGCTGAGTATCTTAGCATTATCCCAATATCGGATTTTGCATCAAACGCAGATAGGTAGTTTTTACCATTAATGTGAATGTAACATTTACAACTGAAAATTTTAAGATACCGAATGTTAGGAATTCTATCAAAATACACTTCGTACGATGTTTTATTGTGAAATTTGTTAATCAACGACCGGTTTTGTGTATAACATGCAGTATTGATAGCTTAAGCCCAAATTTTCTGAGCAACACCTGAGCCGGCTATCATAGACCTTGCGGCTTCCTTGAGAGTTCAGTTTCTTCTCTCAGCCACGCCGTTCTGTTGAGGAGTTTTAGCACTGGACAACTCGTGTCTTATGCCGGATTCATCAAGAAATGTATTTAAAGTACTATTTGTAAATTCGGTTCCTCTATCACTCCTAATGCTATTTATGCGTGTTGATTTTTCATTTTGTAAATGCTTAAGTACTTTAATTAAATTGGATGCGGTTTCACGCGTAGATGCCAAAAATGTTACCCATGTGTATCTAGAATAATCATCAATAACAACCATAGTGTAAAGCATACCACCTAGGCTGGTGACCCTAGTCGGTCCAAATAGATCCATGTGAAGAAGATCTAAGCATCAGTTAGACTGAATGTGTCCTTTACTCTTGAAGGTTGTACTATATCAAGAATTCCTTCAACTAACTTTTTATTGCGGATATAATTTAAGGTTTTGAGGTTTAGATGGTTTAGCCTTTTATGCCATAGTTAGGTTTGATCGGTTTTAGCTACCATGCAAACATGATGTTCTACTTTATTTTTCCAGTCTACCTTGTATATATTTCCTAACCTATTTCTGGTTAGTAGTATACTATCCTGAGAGTTTTTAACTAAGCATGCATGTCTAAGAAATTCTACAATATATCCAGCATCACATATCTGACTAATACTTAGTAGGTTAAAATATAGATTTTCAACAAGAAGTACATTGTCAATTGTTAAATTACCATGGACAATCTTACCCTTGCCCACAGTTCTACATCATGAGTTGTCACCAAAGACTATCATTGCACCAGTTTCTGTTTTGATGTCGGTCAGAAGGTTGTTGTTTCCAGTCATATGTCTGGAATAACCGCTGTTCAGGTACCACTCAGAGTTTCCTAGCCCTGTCTTCATAACCTGCAAAATACACATATTTACAACTATTTGGTACCCACATTTACTTTGGTCCACGGTTGATTAGTCCCTTGGGTATCCATACTTTGATAAATTGGATAGCTTTCCCGGTTATAGTTCTAATTCTTTTTCCTGTGCTTCGCTTGGCATCTTTCTATTGTCCTAAGAGTTTCTTATTTTGTAATGGCTTTTGGTCTGTTCTATGTGGTCGTGGATCGGTTTGTTTACCTTTTCTCCGGTTGGTTTTCCATCTCTTAGGATGAAGCTATTTTTCCGAGTCAGTTGGACCTACATATATTAATTCTTCTTCCGGTTTTGAGTCACTTTGTGCCTCATCGTCGGTTGAAGAGCTCTGGACAAATCTTACAAAGGGAAGGTTGTCTTTTGTAAGTTTCATCTTGTTGGAATGGTTTCGGTTGGCGGATCCGTTGTTTTTGTATCCATGACCAAATTTGCATTTGGGATGTCTTTGATATTTAGACAGCTGGTTCACCGCTTCACTAGATCTTTTCTATGCGGCTATTCGATACCTGGTTCGTGCATCTTCCTCTTCGGTCAGCTCTTGAACTGACTCC
Source organism: Impatiens glandulifera (assembly GCF_907164915.1). Lineage (NCBI taxonomy): Eukaryota > Viridiplantae > Streptophyta > Magnoliopsida > Ericales > Balsaminaceae > Impatiens > Impatiens glandulifera. The sequence goes on along the minus strand of NW_025919503.1, from coordinate 3,688 downwards.
TTGAGTTGTTCAGTCTCAGAGGATAGTTCAGGTGCTGCCTCGATTTCTAAGATTTCATCAGGTTGAATATTATCGGTTTCAATATTGAACCGGGGTGGTGCTATGGGGTCGGTTCTAAAGTTGAGTCGGGTTGGTACTAAGGTTAATAGGTTCTTATACTCTACTACCATGTCATTTAGTGCATTAACTAAATCATCTTTAGTAAATTCTTCACAAGAAAAATCAAAATCAAATACATGTTCTTCGTTTGCCATGAGACAGGTGAATTCATCATCACTATCACTGTGAGCCCATAGACTTCCTCCATCATCGGCTATCAGTGCTTTCTGAATTTCCTTCCCTTCACTAGTTTGTGAATAGTTGTTTCTTTGGTTCTGATCATCCAGTTTCCGGTCATCCCGTCTTGGTTTTCTGCATTCCCACCTGAAATGTCCCAAAAAATTGCAATTATAACATCTAACATTAGATTTATCACTGTAGTTATAATTGTTGTTTGTCTGTTGGTTTTTCTTCATGAATCTGCCAAACTTCTGTGCAAGCATTGTCATTGCATCCTCAGTAAATTGTTCAGCGGTTTTGATCGGTGCAGCAGCTACAAGTTCTATAGATGTGACTAATGCCTTAGTAGCGGTTGATGTTGATGCTTCATCTTGGATCCTGGATCTCATTTCAAACTCATATGCCTTCAGATCTTCGAATACATCGTGTAACTTCATCTTGTTTAGGCAGTTGATTTTCCTCATCACCATCGTTTTATGTCTCTAGCATTCGGAAGAGATCTTAAAGCTTTGATGATAGTTTCCTTGTTATCATAATCTTTCCAAGAGTTGATAGCTCATTTATCACATTTGTAACCGGTCACTGTACTCCCTCATGGTTTCTCCTGGCTTGAACTTGCATGTGTTCGAAACTTCGTGGGGTAGCCACCATTATCTTGAATGCCCTGGTGCTTTCATTTCCCCTCATGAGTTGAATCACTGTTTCTCCACTACTTCCTTTGAGGTTTCGCAAATCATCTGGGGCCTTTATAGAAGGTGTTGTCTTTACCAAACCTTTGAAGATATGGCTTCTAGCTCGTGGTATCTATAATTGCTTCTCCTCCCTATCTCCTGCAACTGTCCAATACTTTCTTCTGACTTTTATTCATATATCGGTATCGGATTCCTTCAGACAGGATGAGCAACATCTCATCATCCATAGTGATTAGGTGCAAATGCATGCATATCTTCCAGTTGGCGAAGTCATCACCTTCTAGCACCGGGGCTTCTCGAAAGGCATGCTTGCTTGCTTCGGGTTGCTTGAGTATTGAAACTAACTACTCTGATACTAATTGTTAGGATCTAGGTCGTGGCTGGCGGACCGGGGTCTGGCCAGTTAGTTTTTTCTAACAACACTCAACGGTTGGTGTTTAATCCGGTTAGAGATTAACACCGGGTTTCAATACTACACAAATTGTCACAAACCTTTAAACCGAGTTCAAGTGCGGAAGTGGTTTGTTTCAGGTTGAAGCAACACACACGGGATGAATAGGGATAGAGTTTGGAGGATATCGGTTAAGAGATTAGGAGGTCAGTTTGAGGTTTAGTGAATCGGTTAAAGTGATGTCAATCGGTTAAAACGGTATGAGTCGGTTAGAGAGTAGAACCGGCAGAAAGTAAAGAACAAGACACAGGTTTTTATGGATGTTCGGAGATAAAACTCCTACGTCACCCCTTCTTCTCGAAACCGCAAGAAGGATATTCACTAAGGAATACACAAACACAATACACGATCGAGTCTTATTTACTACTCGATAATCACTCTTACAATTCTCATAGAAATTGTAATCACGCTTCAAATGCACACTTAAGCCTTTTAGTCTTAGAGAGATAAACGCAACTTGTAAATTGGGTTGTTAGCTCTGAATTTTCGTAACTTGTTATATCTTGTTGTGTCTGCATTTACTCCTCTTCAGCTCCTTCTTTTTTAGGTGAAATGTGCCAACGGTCACATTTCTTCAACGGATACCTTCAAGGTAATTCTTGAATCTGATTGGTTGAGCAGAGGTTCAACATTGCATTAATTGCGGTTTAAGCTTCCAAGGCATGGAGCAGACCGGCTCTGATTTGTCTTTTACTTAATATGGTAACTACTGGTTGGCCAGTTACCTGCATCTGGAGAACTGCACCTTTGACTTGTACCAAAATGGTAACTGTCTCTTCAGACAATCTTTTGCAGTCTACAGAGTATCATCAGACTTGTATGGATATGGCAATGTTACAGTCTGTTCTTTTGGTATCATCTTCCGCAGATACTCAAAGTGTTTGTTTGTACCAATTTGTAGATTGTATTTAGTTTGTTAATCTTGGCTTCTTTCTCTAAGTAGTTTCTTCATCGGTTTTCGGTTGGATGCATTTCGATTTAGGATGTCTACTGGTTGTTCATAGCTTCAGGTTAACCGTATAACTTTCTGGTTTTGGATGCATCCTTTGCTTCTTCTTCTAACTGGTTGGATTCTTTGATCGGTTGGATTCTTGACCGTCAGATTCTTGACCGTTCTTAGTTCTTGACCGTTCCTGCACAAGAATTTTATTTTTGTTAAGTTCTTATTTTAACCGGTCAAGTTTATCTAACAGTTTCTATTTAGAAAATTATTATTGAATGTTGCGGGATTTGATCAGTGGTCGAACACCAATGTGAAATCTTATGGTTAGTTAGGCAAAATGAAACTTGATCGTCTTTCAAATATCTTGGTATGGATCACTTTCTTTGGTTGTTTCTCTTTCTTTTAAATTAGTTTCAAGTGATGGAACGAAAAACGAGTAACGACACACCACCTCTTTAATAAATGTCGTCATTCATTGTGTGGGTGTGAGTAAGAAGGAGAATACGCGTTATGATGGCGACACTATTAACGCTAACACCAAAATCATACTTGATTTAAAATATATTTTTATAGTATACATTATATAAAATTTTGATCAAAATATTTGAATAATAAAAATAATTCAAATATACTTGTATGTATATTAATTCCGCACACCTACTTATGACTCATGTTAACCTCGATTGTAAAACAAGAACAACACATTTATTTATACCATTACGAATGGACACCAAAACATAAAATAAGAAATCACATTATGATGATGACATTATTAACGCTAACATCAAAATCATATTTATGATTATATTATATATAGTTATCGATCAAAATAAAAAGAAATTAAATATATTTATTGATATATTAATACCACACACATGTATCTTAGTAACTTATGTCAACCTCAATTGTATGAACAATGAATGACACTTGTATCCCATCATTGTTTATACAATCACTAATGGTAGAAAAGAGTGCTAAATAAAAGATAAAGAAGGGCGTCCGAATTCTGCACATTACTTGCCAACAAAGAAAGAGTAAAGGCTAAATAGAGGTTTAAATGAACAATAAGGAAAAGTTGATGTTGATGCTGAGAAATATATTCACAAAAGAAAGAGGAAATTATGAAAAAAAATAACAACGTTTGAAGGCAATGGAACTTAGTCAAAGAGGAAATTTCTCATTTGAATTAGACTATTAATGTTCTAGGTTTGGTATGTTTTATATCTCTTACTCATTTGGTTTAATCAAAGTTAAGGTTCTAGCTTTGATCATGACACATTTTGGATTGTGATACATTTATGAAATGAAGACAATGCATCAGAT
>NW_025919502.1:0-1000 GCF_907164915.1 Impatiens glandulifera | reverse complement strand
CTAGAATTGTTAAAAAAAAGCACTTCAAAAATATCAGTTAAAGGGATTAGATTAAAAATAATTCAAAAGATTCTTTAATAAAAACAAATTTAAAATATTCAAAAATTATTTTAAAGGTATTTTATATTTTTTCATATTTTTTTTAAAGTAGTTTGAATCCTTTAAAATATCAAAAATATATAAACCAAAATAATAAAAATAAATAGGTCGAGGAGCGGGGTGAACCACAAGTTCACCATGAATGGTTGAAGATCGATATGGCTAATTGGATGCGCTCTGGGTCAGAGTAAAGATAGTTTGGCAATTGGTCAATACGGGACGAGACACACGAGTTGAATGAGTGAGGCGTAGACTAGACTCGGGAGCAATGAAGTCAATCAACTTCGACTCATATTTATCCACAAATCTCAATCAATTTCTCATTTTATGACCGTACTTTCACATTGGTCAAATAATTCATCTTTTCACATATTTTAACCACTAATATCATTTATTTCCCAATGGAACTCTTATATTACTAATATTATAACCTCACTTAGATCAAATTAATCATCTACAATATTATTAATCTATTTTATCCTTACTTTGGCTCATCAATATAAAATTTACCTCTTATCACAAGACCTTACTTTTAGTTCGATTAATGCCTCTCATATTACTAATCTCATAACAAACTCATTTCAAGCATTGTTTGTATTCAACCATCTCATATTTTCAATTTTTAACCCTACTTTGATCAAATCAACCATCTCCAATATAACCAATCTCTTTTACCCTCACTTTTAGCCATTAATTCACAATCGACCTCTTATCTTACAGCCTTACTTTCACTTCGGTCAAACACCCCATTTCTCCTCACGTATTCTACAATATAACCCCAATTTTTATATTCTCACTTTGGTTAATCAGCCATCTGATTCCACATTTATCAAACCTAATCAATCTCTCATATTGTGAACTTACACTTTCACTTCATTGAAACAATTCACTTTTCCAAACA